>NC_056730.1:983789295-984089295 GCF_019279795.1 Protopterus annectens
GTCTGCAGATAGCCCTACAGGTGGGAGTTTCCTCAACCACATAACACTGTCATGACAGGTATTAAATCATGTAGACCAGCCATATCCACACAAACCCTGTTAAACCAACATTACTTCAAACACAGAAGAACATGACTTACATTCTGTAGTCATGTCTGGAACATCCCCCTACTGTTTGTTGGCCTGTCTCCACAGTGTATGTTGTTAGCGGTATAGCCCACTACCATCTGTGATGCTGTTTGCCAAACACCGACATGAAGTCCTGCTCACAGTGAATGAAAAGGGCCAAAACCCACTTGATGTTCCTAGTTATAGGAGTGTGTTTCCATGCAATTGGCTATGGGAATGTTACCACAGCTGTTCCACATGCAATCAGGTAGTGGAGGACTGCAATTTGTGCACAGGCCATCAGCTGATCATGAGCATCACTTACAAAACACAAGCTGCTGCCTAAGCAAAGCAGGTGTACTTCTCCACATCCACCAGAGAGGGAGTGAGAGAGACAGACAGAGACAAATTAAGACAGGGTGGGTGAAGGAGAGTAAAAGCTAAGCATGTTTGTATCACACACTTACCAGTACAGGGTTTCACACCCCTGCCTGACCATGTATTGCTATTACATTTCTATGCAGTTATGGCATGCGCCACAGGGCTTACATGTTGGAGAGTTGTCCAAAGGTATATTTGATGGTGAGTGACATCAGCAATAGAGATAAAGTAGGTGTAGTACATGTGCCTGTCCACAAGAACAGGTGTCAAGGATGACACAGCCACACTCTCTCAGGGACTCACACACGTTATCACAGTTGGCAGGGTCAGGATTAGAATTCCTAACTAACTAATTTGCTACACTACAGTGTTACACAGGTATCACATACACCACAGAGGTTATCAGGCTGATATATGGGCAAAGGGTATGTCAAGGTGTCTGACATCAGAAGGCATGCTAAAGTAGCCAAGTGGGATGTGTAGTGAGTGTGAATGGCATCCAAATTATTATACTCCACACACACACTGACATAGGTTTGCCAGTACTGGCATGCACGGGTGCATTGCTTCCCAGGTGTGTAGTGGTTGACTGTGCCAGAAGGCTGTACAAGGCTATGTAAAGAGTATAACTTTGCATCAGGCCACATGACAATGGTCTGCAGTGTAGTGTATTTTTTGGATTGGCCCACACAGGTGGGTATTGTATTCACCATCCACTCATCTGGGTTAGTATTGTGGGTGGCCAGTGCTGTGTAATGCTTTCCATGTATGTGTTCTATATTCCATAACATGGATGGTGTCTGGGATCTGCACACGTCCCACATGCATGTTGTGTGACATGTGGAAATGTACCTGGGGTGTCTGGGGTATGTTGTGTAGACAGATTATCATATGATATGCAATTCCTGACCTCATGTGGTGAGAACTGGCAATGTAAACCAGGTTGACCCTGCACCTATATTGACAGCATGATACAGGTATTCACTGGTGTCAGTGGCATCTGTCCATACAGGGCATGGTATTTTCTTTGTGGGTTACATTTGCTGACTCTACAGTTGTTGCAGGCATCCAGTGGGAAACATAGCAAAGGACCACTGTATGCAATGATTTGTCTATTGTAGGGATGTGACAGGGTGCAATGTCTTCTGTAGTCCACTGCAATCACACCATGGTTACTTCTGTGGGCAATATGCAGGGAACTACTAACATAGTGGTTGCTGCCTAGCCAAGTGTGTTTGTATATGAGACATGTGGAGAGTTTTCTCTGGGTAATACAAGGGTTGCCTATATCATTCCCCATTCCATGATCTCACATGTAGGGGTATGGATTGTCTACACCAGTCTCTCTGCTGTTTGACATCAGTTGTCCTTGTAAGGTGAACATTGTGACATATAATAGGCCCACCATATAAGAAATTTGCAAAACCTGCTCCACAACGAGTCCTGTTATTACACACTCACAGCTACCTCCACACAGGATACAAATGACAAACAGACACACCCAGAGTCTCACAGTTGCCATGTTTGGGATTAGAACTCCTATCTACCTAGTACATTACACTATAGCATTATGCAGTTATAGCATGCACCACGGAGCTTACTGGGTTATTCTTTCCCCAAAGGTGTATTTCAAGGTGAATGACATCAGCAGGCTTGCCAAAGTAGGGCAATGGAAGTTATAGTGGCTGTGAATGGCCTCAAAAGCAATGATCCCTACATAGACAAACAAACACACACACAGTTTCATAGCTGCCATATCTGGGATTAGAACTCCTACCTAACTAGTACATCACACTATAGCATTACACAGTTATAGCACACGCCACAGAGCTTACTGGGGTACTTCTTCCCCAAAGGTGCATTTCAAAGTGAATGACATCAGCAGGCTTGGCAAGGTAGAGCAATGGAAAGTGTAGTTCATAGGATCATAGGTTTATAGGTTGATACTAGGCTATCGGCCCTAGTGCCTATACAAGCCTAGCCATGACAATTCCCTGGCTATTTCTTCCCACAATATTTACTTCCCTGGACCCCTGTCTAGCAAGGTGACTGACGTGATCCCCGTGGTGAATTTCCTATCTCCCATCCAATCATCAAGGTTCCTTTTGAAGACTGCCAAAGAGGCACTCTGCTTGACATGTATGGGCAGTCTTTTTCAGAGTCTGGGGAGTCTCTGGGTCCCTCCAGCATGTTTTGTTCATTGTGATGACAAGGTTTGGATCCCCGGAGCATGTGGCTCTGAGGTATTGGGATTTCATTAAGTGTAGCATGTCCAACAGCTCTGGGTTTGACATGGCATTGTATGTTAAGCAGAGATTACCTCTGAGTAGACGATATGTGACAGAGTATAGCTGGATGATTTTCAGATGGTCAGTATAGGGCATCTGCTTTAGGCCTGTGATTCTTTTAGTGAGGTATTTCTGCAGCCTTTCTAGTTGTTGCAGATGTCTTGAGAGGGACCTACCAAATGGGGCAGTGTATTCTATACTGGGTCTACTGAGAGATGACTACAGTGGGGCAATGGCCTCCTTTTTTCTGGATGAAAAGCTCTTAGTGATGAGGTGTGCCACATAGGCAGATTTCCTGACTGTTGTGGTGATGTGATTATTGAAGGTGAGACCACTGTCCACCTGTTTCCCTAAGTCTCTTATCACACTTTCAGCATTTAGTGTACTGCCACCTATGTGGTACTTCACGGGTACATGTCCCTTCCCAAAGGGGATAACTATACATTTTTTGGCATTGAGCTTGAGGCCATGGATCTGGCACCAAGCATCTCTTTCTGTAAGGCCCTTTGTAGAATATCCACATCATTTGGGGATTCAATACTGACTCCCAGTTTGCAGTCATCTGTGACCTTTGTTAGCCAGAGTCCCTTAGTATTGGCCTGTATTTCAGAGCAGTAGATGCCAAACAAGGGCGGTCCCAGGACTGAACCCTGAGGTACTCCAAATCTCACTTGTCTGGGGCAGGATTTGGAGTCGCCTACTTTTACAGTGTGGGTTCTGTCAGTATGGCAGTTGGCAACCCATCTGGTGACTTGGGGATTAATGGCCAGCTTAGTATGTTTATCTATGATTGCAGACTGGGGGATGGTGTTGAAGGCCTTGGTGAGGTCCAGAAAGGCTGTGTGAACCACCTTACCTTCATCCACAGCTCTGGAGACTGATTCAAAGATGTCAATCAGGTTCAGGAGACATGATCGGCCCTTCACAAACCCAACCTGGGTGGGATCCAGTGTTTTCAGGTTGCCAATGTCTTTGTTTATAAGTTCCATGATAATAAATTCCATGGCCTTGCAGATCAGGCACATCAGACTGCTGAGGCAGTAGTTCCCAGGATCCAAGGTGGATTGCCCCTTGTGGACTGGGATAACTGTAGCTGTGCGCCACTCAGTGAGCACAAAGCCTGAGGTATGGCTATGATTAAACATGACATGTAGGTGAGGTGCCAGTTCATTTTGTAGTTCATGTAGTACAGAGCCTGGGATGTCTGTTCCCATGGATGCTGTTTTCTTAGCTCTGGAGAGTGTGGTTTTTACCTTTGTGTCCATTATTACCAGAATTTGGCAATCTTTCGGTATTGAGATGGGCTTTTTAGGGGGTGGGACGGGGTGCATTTGGCACTGGACCAATCTGCCAGGATATTGGCAATATCCTTGGGATCAGTATATTTAATGCCATACTATTGTAGCTCAGAGCAGATCTGAGCATTGCCATTTAGATTCCTGGCATAGCTATGTAACGGCTTGCAGTTGTCTTTGGAATCTTTGGCTATATTATGTTCATAACTAACTTTGGAGGATTTTATGAGGGATCTCAGCTTCTTACTGTGGCTGGTAAGGGAGTATTTTGCAGACTGGGAATTTCCTCTTTTCTGCAACAGTTTCTTCCTTTTGTTGTAAAGTTTGTTTATGGTAGGGGACCACCACATTGTCTTCCTTTTCTTGGTGGGGAGCATCTTGGTTCTATTTGGGATGGCATGATTCATACATGAGTGGATGTGCTTGTACATTGCCTTAGTGTAGGATTCAGCAGTCGACCTTTCAGTTCCCATCTGCATGGGTGTCATGACGTTTGTCACGTCTGACATGTGTAACATGAAGTTGGCTTTGGAGACGTGTTTTACAGAGCTTTCCTTACTGGGGTGTGGGGGAGTGATATGGATGTTAAAGGTGATTAGCTTATGGACAGACCTGACCACCGATGGGATGACCATAGGTGTGGAGCATCGATTTCCCATGTTCGTAATGGCCAGGTCTAGGATATTGGAGCCACTGGTGGGACTACGGGTTACTTGATCCAGGGCATTGGGAATTATGACTTCCAAGAACCGTTGGGCACACGTGTTGGTACACGAGTAGATTTCCCAGTTAATGGCAGGCTAGTTGAAATCACCCAGTATTAGGGTGTTTGGTTGTATCATAATATTTTCCAGTATGTTTAGAATGGTGTAGTGGGAATCTTGGGGGATCTGTAGCAAGCTATACAATTTAGATTGCAGTCTTATCTAGTGTTAGTTGCACCAGGAGAATTTCAGACATGTTGTGTTGGGCAAGTAGCCTGGTGGTGTGAATATCCTTGGTGATTATGGACACTCCTCCACCTTTAGTGTTTTGGTCCTGGTTTGGTGCCCGACATCAGCAGGCTTACCAAAGTAGGGCATTTGAGTTGTAGTGAGTATGACTAACCTCAAAAACATTGCTCCCTACACATACAAACACACACACAAAGATTCACAGTTGCCATGCTGGGATTAGAACTCCTACCTAACTTGCACATCATGCTATAGAATTACACAGTTATAGGATGTGCCACAGAGCTTATTGGGCTACTCATTCCCCAAAGATGTATTTCAAAGCAAATAACATCAGCAGCCCTGCCAAAGTAGGGCAATGGAAATTGTAGTGACTATGAATGGCCTCAAAAGCATTGATCCATACACAAACAAACAAACACACAAAGATTTACAATTTCCATGTCTGGGAATTAGAACTCCGACCTAACTAGTACATCACAATACAGCATTACACAATTATAGGACGTGCCATGGAGCTTACTGGGCTACACTTTCCCCAAAGGTGTATTTCAAAGTGAATGACATCAGCAACCCTGCCAAAGTAGGGCAATGGAAATTGTAGTGAATGTGAATGGCCTCAAAAGCATTGATCCCTACACAGACAAACAAACACACACACAAAGTTTTACAGTTGCCATGTCTGGGATTAGAATTCCTATCTAACTAGTACATCACATTACAGCATTAGGCAGTTATAGGACACATCACGGAGCTTACTGGGCTACTCCTTCCCCAAAGGTGTATTTCAAAGTGAATGAAATCAGCAGGCCTGCCAAAGTAGGGCAATGGAAATTATAGCGACTGTGAATGGCCTCATAAGCATTGCCCCCTACACATGCAAACAAACACACGCAAAGTTTCACAGGTACCATGTCTGGGATTAGAACCCCTACCTAACTAGTACATCAGACTACAGCATTACACAGTCATAGGATGTGCCATGGAGCTTACTGAGTTACTCTTTCCCCAAAGGTGTATTTCAAAGTGAATGACATCAACAACCCTGCTAAAGTAGGGGAATAGAAATTGTAGTGACTGTGAATGGCCTTAAAAGCATTGATCCCTACACAGACAAAGACACACACACACACACACACACACACACACACACACACACACACACACACACACACACACACACACACACACACACACACAAAGTTTTACAGTTGCCATGTCTGGAATTAGAACTCCTACCTAACTAGTACATCATATTACAGCATTACACAGTTATAGGACACATCACAGAGCTTACTGGGATACTCTTTCCACAAAGGTGTATTTCAAAGTGCATGATATCAGCAACCCTGCCAAAGTAGGGCAATGGAATTGTAGTGACTGTGAATGGCCTTAAAAGCATTGATCCCTACACAGACAAACACACAAAGTTTTACAGTTGCCATGTCTGGGATTAGAACTCCTGCCTAACTAGTACATCACACTACAGCATTAAACAGTTATAGCATGTGCCACAGAACTTAAGGGGCTACTCCTTCCCCAAAGGTGTATTTCAGGGTGAATGACATCAGCAGGCTTGCCAAAGTAGGTCAATGGGGAGTGTAGTGACTGTGAATGGCCACAAAAGCATTGATCCCTACACACACAGTCTCACAATTGCCATGCCTGGGATTAGAACTCCTACCTAACTAGTACATCACACTATAGCATTACACAGTTATAACACATGCCACGGAGCTTACAGGGGTACTCCTTCACCAAAGGTGTATTTCAAGGTGAATTACATCAGCAGGCTTGCCAAAGTAGGGCAATGGGGATTGCAGTGTGTGTGCATGGCCCATTAAACCATTAATCTGGAAGCAGACACACAACGCTCAGGCACACATAGGTTTAAATTTAACAGGTATGTGTATACAACTGATAGATGAATAATGACTTGCACAGTCATTTTCCACAGTTATCACAAGCACCACCAGACACTATAGTGCTAAGGGATACCAGAGGCAAATGTCTACAGTGATTGATATTTGCATATCATGTGGTTTTAGCCAACTGGATGTGTGCTGGGTGGGACAGGCCTCATGATGGGAGGATCTTTGTCACTGTCTGTCACTCTCTTCCACACATCTATGTATGTGTAAGTTTGGCCTATTATAGTGTATTGTCCTTGGATATATGTGTGTGTTCATATCCAATGTATGTGCAAAGCATGACTGGTGTGCAATGTGGAGTGTGTGCACAAACATCTGTGACTGTCAGATATGTATAGTCCACTGTTGTTGCCAGGCATGGGCTTCATTTCTTTAAGTGTGGGAGCATGCCCAGTATGATCTTTCATTATTTTGTTGTCAGACATGGGCTTCATTTCTCTAAGTGTGGAGCATGCCCAGTATGACCTTCTGTATTAAATGTGTGAATCTATTCCAGGTATGTTGTACTCCAGTGCAGGCTTTTTTGTTCTACATCTACAGCTAGCAACCTGTTTCTGTGGGATATCTGTAGATTGGTTGACAATATGGGGTCAAAATGGACAAAGGATAGTGGGTTACTGTAGGCAATTGTGTCTGTGCTGCTTCTGCTACATGGTTTTTCTGTTAGCAGAGATATTCAGACATATATACTGTTTTACACTGTGATGTTTTATGTCATCAACTACTGTCAAGTATACATATTTGCTTGCGGTAATTTCCTGGGGAACACAGGGTGAATGAAGCTGTGTCCAGTATTGTGGTCTTCAGCCTACATATTCTTGCACAATCATGCCATTCTGGAGAGGAAGCTGCAGAGACTTGCTGATAGGTCTGTGTAAATGGTTCAGCACCTTGGTACAGTGGTGGCTGAGGATCCCATGCTTGTACATCCATCAACATGACAGTATGACCATATCCTGCTGTGGCCATACCTCACAGTTGTACAGATTCAGACAGGTTACCCAGAGGAAGGGCTCATATTTCTGGTCATTATCCCCTTCACCATGTGGTTTACAAGCAAGTTTGTAGCCACCTATTCCTGTGTTTGCAGGCAGGGATAGTATGTGCACATGGCTGAGTTTTAGACTTCACACACTCCATGGCGTCCATGCTCCAACCCCCCCCCATTATTCTATCCTCTTCCAAACATTACGCAAACATTATCTGATAAGTTCCCTATAGTTATCATTTCATCCCAGCAATATTTTGGGGTTGGTCCACAGTTCATGCAGTAGGACATGGTGAATATGTTACTGGGATTTGTCGACAGCCTTGCATTTGGGTTCTGTGGACTGTGTTATGTTGTTATTTGGGAGTCCATGAGATAACATACATTGGCAGTACGGGTAAGACACAGGCCTTTGACAGAGGACTGTAGGGCATTTGGTAGTGATGCAGGCCATCTGTAGTAGGCAGTTACATTGTGTCACTCATACAGTCCCAGGCTGCAAGCCACTATATTCCCCTGGGGTGACAGGGTAGGTGTGCAAGGTGTTAATGGCAATAGTTTCTGTCATTATTGATCCAGTGGTGTGGGTGCTGCTAATAGCTAGGGACACACCTGCATGAGACACCTCTTCAGCATGCTGCATTCTGTGGCTATTTCCATACAGATGTGGGGATCATATTGTACTCATTCCCAACAGCAGGGATAAGACCTGTGAGGTACCTGTGGCTGATGGTGGGGTGAGCTGGGTGGATGTATGCTATGGAAGCTACTTGCAGCTGACTCACAGATATATGTGGGGCATTCCACTTAATGCTGGTTTGTGCAGGGACATCAGCAGTTTCTCAATACTTCATACCTGTGACCTTTGTGGTCTTCCAGTGTTTGGCCAGATGACATCAGTATTCCATACTACAAACCCAACTAATGTGCTGCTAACCTGTATGTACAATTCCAAAGGTGTGTACATTTGACAGTAACATTTTATACACTGTCTGTCTAGGGTAATTCTACCTGTGTACTGTTTGTATGTCTGGGCCCACATTCATGCCATATCCATCTTTCAGATGGTGACAGATATTACATCCAAACAATTACTATGGCTTACTGCTGGAATGTGCCTTGCTGGGATGCATTGTGTTTGGCACTGCAGTTGTGAGAACTTGGCCCTGTCATTGGCAGTACTGGCAAATGGCCAGCAGGACAAAACCCACGATGCCTACATGCTGACCACTCTCACACAATATACAACACACACCAACCTAATACACACATCCCTGCATATTGTACACGTGCTACAATCTATCCTGCTACTTTGGCCAGCTCAGGTAATCCATGCTCCACTGTTATTATACCTCCACGTACATGTTACTACATTTCTACATAGGATTGTGGGGGGGCACACCTGACAACTGTACACATTTGCTATGACTGCACTGGTATTTCAGGTACTCCATTTCATTCTGTATTCTGACCTATCATACAGACTACAGGCATATCAGTGTACTACAGTTCTTAGGTTTTATTGACCTACATTTCAGTTTCAGACTTCTTACCCTTCAGAACTAACATCTCACTGCCTGACCTGTTGTAGTCTGTCTGTGTAGTGGGGGGGGTGTTCTCCATAGCCATCAATCAGAGGCCTTAGCACAGCCTTTCTTTGTGTTTGTCTATGCCTGTCCTGCTGGCTGAGACTGTTGTTGGGTATGTGAGCCTCACAGACTGGCATGTGTGTGTCCTATGGACACACATTTGTGCGACCACATTTCCTGCAGTGGGTTTTGTCACCTTGTCTAGTACTGGCTACTATGGTGACACCAGTATTTGTTACAGACTTCATACTGCCAATATAGGTGTCAACTATCTGCTGGCATCCCATTCAGCTACCCGATTCTCTTGCATGCTTACATCCACACCATAGATGCAAGTAACAAAACATACTACGCCATTCCGCAATTGATAGGGAGAGTGACTTACCTTGTGGCTGTGACACTGGAGGGCTGACTATGTCAGATGCACATAGTACACTCCCTATACATGGTTAAGCACAGGTAGTGTCATGTTTGGCATCCCTTTTACTGTATGTGCGAGTCAGAGAGAGGTATAATTCCCTGGGTTACTACCATGTCAGTGCATGTGCTATGAGTTGCCTCTTTGCCAAGGCCTGGGCATACTTTGGCATGTCTCCTTCTGCCTACTGGGGCAGGCTCAGGTTGTTCTTCCTCCAAGTCACTCTGTGCCTGTGCAGGCCTTGGCAATGGTGGGGGGCTGTGTTGCCCTGCCCCATGCTGTTCCTGCTGCAGCTGTTTCTGCAACATTATATTGTGTAGCATGGCACATACAATGACAATTTGGTTGCATGTAGCTGAGGAGTACTCCAAGGCTCCACCAGATATGTCCAGGCACTGGAACCGCGACTTGAGCATCCCAAATACACGCTGTATTATGATTCTGGTCTGTGCGTGTGCCTCATTATGGAGTTCTTGTTCAGGTGTGTGTGCATTTCTGATGGGTGTCATCAGCCATGGCTCCAGTGAGTAACCAGCATCCCTCACTAATTGGCCATATGGAATGTCCCCATTGGCAAATGTCTGGTACAGCTGCATCATATGCCAGATGTCGGAGTTGTGATAGCTTCCAGGGCAGCCAGCACACACATTCATTATAATGCCCTGGGCATCACACACGACCTGGCAGTTGATGGAGGGGAAGCCTTTGTGGTTATGTAGACCCTACCCCGCTCACTGGGTGGTGCTTTGATGTGTATGTGCGTGCAGTCTATAACACCTACTACCTCAGGGTATTCTGCTATTTGGTGGAAGAGATGCATATTGCTGGCCAATGCCTCATGGGTGTTGAGGAAAATATATGTGCTCACCAGCATGTGCTGACATGGCATCCAGGAACTGGTGGAGTACACCTGATGCCCGTGAGATCAACATGATATCCCTAGTTGGCCTTTGGAAATTACCTGTGGCTAGTATTCTTAGGCCTACACATACCTTGGCATCCACTGGGATGGGTTCCCCTCTGTTGGTTCTGTGTGTGAGGCATGGCTGGCACAGCTTAACAATTTGCTGTAGGAGGTCCCTGTCCACCCTATAGCACTCCACTATCTCCAGCTCATGTAGCCCCTGGTAGGTTACCCTGGGTCTGTACATTCTTCTCCTTCTCCTCACTGTGGGTTGGTCATCAGCATTCTCATCCTCACCACCCTCATCCTCTTCCACATGTTGATTTATGAGAGTAAATGCAGCCCCTATCATTTTGTTACTTTTGTTAGGTAAAATTTCCCCATCTTTGTACCGGTGATGTAGAGTTTGTGGGAAAAAAACAAAGGCAAAGGTGTTTGCAGAGTTTATAGTAGTGTGCTGGGCTGGGTTGCTGCCTGTGTAATTGGCTGATTCTGATACATTTCACCTGCCAGCTATGCTAGTTCTCCTTGATTACCTTCCTACTGCTGTTTTCCCTTCCCATTGCCTTCCTGTTTAAGCCCAGAGGCGCGAGATGCAAAAAGATGTGCCGAAGCTGCTATTTCCTGGTTTACTTTTTTTTTTCATTTAAAACATGGTGCGCGGCACGCACACCCATTTAGGCAATGTACAGAGTGCTTGGCAGCTTCAGACCGACACCCCTTGCTTAGCTCTGCTAAGCTAAGAGAAAACCCGAGCCACAGGGCTCCAATACGCTTACAGTATATCTGACACACCCCTCTATGATGTCAGCTAGCTCTTAGGCTTGCACCATGGCCTTCCTGCACCTACATGGTTGGGTGCAGGCTAGCCATGATGGGAAATCTGAGATTCAGTATCATTCCCATCATTTGCATAGGATTGCCTGCTAATGCCTAGTTACAAGTCCCACACTGAGCCTTCTTCCTTGGCAACCACTATTCACTGGCCTTGTTGTCTTCTGCCTGCCATTGACTTTAATGGCAAAATTGTGATTTTGCAGGGAAAGCTTTTTTCAGGGTTTTTCTGTTATCTTCCAGCCAATCCCAATTGTGCACCATTGCCCTATGCTTAAAAGGCCAAAATCAGCCAAAAAAAAAAATAGTAAGTTTTTTTTTTGCACCTGTTTTCCATGCCAATGGCCATATATTTGGCCATTGGCATGATTTACACATTATATACACCCTTTATTTGGAGCTGTCATGGCTCCGTTTTGTAGTTTGCAGAAATGTACTCGGTTACTAACCGAGTACATTTCTGCAGTTACACTAGTCCTGCACGGATGGCTGCCAGTTTCCTGGATCACAAATTCACCTCATTTGCATGGTTTTCACCTGAAAATGGGATACTTTGCATAAAGGAGCTGTGTCAGTGCAGTAAGAGTGCAGGAGTGCTCATGCACGTCCCAGGAGCTTGTTCCTGGATTTCTCGATGGCCATATTGCCTCCAGCAGTTCCTGCACTATTTCTGCATGCTGTGCAGAGCTTGCTGAATCCTGGGGAAAAATGAGGTGCCATATCAAGCAAGAATATAAGCCGAGTAAGTGAAATAGTTGCCATGTAGGGGCTTGACATGGGCAACTAAGCAGAAGTAGTAAAAGCTTTTGTTAGAATTATTGAAAAAAGACACCTCTGAGCCCTTGCCTTGGCAGCAGCACCAAAAAACAAACTTTCAGCCCATTAAAACCTTTATTTTCAAATCCTCCCACTCTTGGGCTACCTGATTACTCAAATAAATTATTTTTATTTCGTTGTGAAAAGAATACAGTAGTGTTAGGATTATTAGCACTATGTAGAAATGATGGTTTTAGACCAGACCAGTTGCTTATCTCCGTATCAATCTCGATCCTGTAGCCACAGCTCTGTCCCATTGCCTTAGGGGCTGGCTACGATGGTGCACATAGTAGAAACGGTAGCTGCTCTGACTCTCAGCTGTGAGACTTTTGTGGCAGTTCTGTATTCTGAAGATATACTCTTGTTGAAAACGTATACGCAGAATTAGTCAGCCTCGAGACTGTCTAAACATAAATTGTCTTTACTCAAGAATCCTTCTTTACAGGTTAGTTGTCCCCCTCTTAACCCTGCTTCTTTATTTCCTACAGTGGATGAAGGCAAACCCCACAATTGTGTGTTTGTGGTTAGCCTTGTGCCTCCTCCTAGATCAGACATAAAAGATGTCCCACTACCAGATCCTGAATTGCTTCTATTTGTGGATGGATCCTGTGCTTGAAGAGAAGATGGTTCGTTAGTGGCAGCGTTTGCCGTGTGTACAACAAACTGAATATTATTGACTGGTCAATTGAATGGAAATGTGTCTGCTCAAATAGATGAACTGGTAGCCATTACTAAAGCATGCAAATTAGCAAAGGACAGAGCAGTTACAATTTTTACAGATTCACGCTATGCCTGTGAGATAGTTCATGATTTTTGGGACACTTTGGAGAAAAAGGGGTATATGACATCAGTAGAAACTCTTATTAAAAAGTGTCTTTGTTAATGAACTGTTGAATACACTTCTGCTACCTAGGGAAATAGCTATGGTCAAGTGTACCACTCATAAGACAGATGATTCTTATATTTCAAAAGGAAACAAATTTGCTGACATGGTGGCCACAGAAACTCCATTGACTTATCCTGTCAGTCATAATTTGTGCAGCAACTACAAGTGACTAATACATCTTGTTTCATTACAGAAAGTGTTGTCCTTTCAAAATCAAGCTGATGGTTTTGAAAAGGTAAGGTGAATATATGACAGCTGTAGCCATTCCATGGACTTATTATGGTGCCATTCAGAAGGTTAGTAGCCCCACATTCCTTTTAGTCCAATTGCTACGGGTTTATCATTTGCCCTCACACATAGAAAAAAATGCATTAATAAGACAAAATTTGACTGATTGATATTCCTCTTACATTTCTGAAGTCAATCAGTATTTTGTAAATACTTTTACAGTATGTGTTGAATATAACGTATCAAAGAGTGTTCCTGTTTCCATGCAATCCTTGAAAAAGCCAAGCCATGGGGACCATTTTGTTGTATACTGTAGGATTGTATTGAGCTCCTACAATATTGAAAAGTCCAGTATGTTTTGGCCATTGTGGATGTTTTTTTCTGGGTGAGCTGAAGTTTATCCTTGTGCTAGGAATGACACAGCCACAGTCATCAACAGGGCTGACCTTTGGTCAGCTGGTGCCCTAGGTAAAAGGGCTCCACAGGGCCCACCACCACCACCCGGTGCCCCCATCTTGGTCTACCTACACCATCCCGATTACTTTTTTTCTTCATTTTTCTCACAGTTTGTCTTACTCTTCAGTTTCTCCTGTATTCATTTAACATATTTTTAAAGAAACTATTTCTTTACAAAAAAAAAATAAACAAATAAATATTGAAAAAGCACCACTGCAAGAGCGGTACCTTAGGCAGCCACCTAGTTAGCCTATGCCTAAGGTCAGAAGTGGTCATCAAGAAACTATTGCAAGAAATAATGCCCACGTTTGGTGCACCTTGTTCTATTCAGTCAGACAGAGGAACTCATTTTACAATGCAAATCATACAACATGTGAGTAAAATCATGAAAGTGAGCATGCAATACCATTGCCCACATAGACCTCAAGGGATTATTTGTAGGATGAACGAGACTTTAAAGACTAGAACTGAAAATCTTTGTGAGGAGACGAACCTTAAATGACTAGAGGTATTACCTCTTGTTTTGATTAGTATTCACAGTGCAATTAGCACTTCTAGAAAATATTCTTCCCATGAAATGTTTTCTGGGAAGACCCATGAAATTGACAGCTATAACAATGCCCATAATCTGGAAATACAAGATGTCAATGAGTCTATTTTCCTTTACTGCAAGTCTCTCATTTTTATTCTGCAGCATATTCATCCATAGGTCATCACAGCCCAACAACAACCTTATCCTGCATCTTACCATAGTATAGTCCCTGAAGAATGGGTTTTTGGTAGATCCTTCACTAGACACCACACCATACAGCCAAGATGGAGTGGACCTTTGCTGGTTCTCCTTACAAGAGCTACTGCTGTTCGATGTGAAGGCTCAACTTCCTTGATTCATGTTTTGCATGTTAAGAAAGCCCTCCCTAGCAATGAATACCAACAAGACGCTGACATCAATCTACCAATTATCAACGATGAGCCAATCTCATCCCGTACTAGAAGAAAAGAACAGGGAGATCAGCACGGCCAGAAGTGCCTAGCAATCCAGCAACATCCTTTACAAAAGACAATGAGTGGCCCAGGAATCAGGAAATGAGTCAGGCAGCCAAGCAGTGCTAACAGGACTTCCGTCAGCACAGATCGCAGAGTGCAAACTGACAATATATGAACTTTAAAAAGAAAAGAAATCACCCATGTTTGCAAGTTTTTGACAGTCCTCTCCAGCCCTAGCTTGCATGATATTCGTATGGGTTTATCTTTGGAACAGCTGTATTGTTACTCATCCTCCTTCTATTGCATTTCCTTATTTCATCAGGAGCCAGCAAAACAGTAAATACTGAACAATTTTTTATTAGAAATAGATGATTCATTAAAGATGAACTGATATCACCAGACTGACATCCTAAGTTCAATACCTTTTCTGCCACATTGCATACTTACACCAAGACAATGAGTGCTGGGTGTGCGCACATATACCAATGGTATACAGTGGGGTTACTCTGTTGTTTCTGGTACTAATAATAGAAACAGAAGTAGGAACAGGTTTCTGGTACTAATAATAGAAACAGAAGTAGGAACAGCAGTTGGAACAATTTTGGTAACCAAAAACAAAAAGGGTAGGCATAATATTACCCCTTTTAGATTGATCCAGTCCAATTATTTTATTTTTATTTAACCTTTGAATGACTGTGGTAGTCTCATTAGGCTAGGAGCTGCTTTTCAGGGGAGACAAGAGGTGGTATTTACACTACAAGGGGAGATTTGGCCAGGCTATCACGGGACTTCCCCAACTCTTTTTAATAGGTGCCATGGGATGTTTTACATCCAACTCAAGCAGATGGGGCCTCGATTTAACATCCCATCTGAAAGACAGCATACTCAGGAGTTCAGCTCCTGCTTATGCTGTACTACAGTCTCAGTAACTGATCTACCTGGTGTGGGAAAATAACCCACAGCCTTTGTGCACCAAAGCTTAGTGTGCTACCTGGTGTGCAACTGACACTGATCAATGACTGTAAAGGGACATACTTTTTACATGAAAAATGTTGGCTGGAGTGACCATAATATTACTTGGCAAGTATATAATACTGCTGGATGACAGGACATGAACATGTTGCATGAGATTTATTATATATGTGGAAACCAAGCTTACCACTGATTACCAGCAGACTTGTTGGGATGTTGTTACATTGGTTGAATTATTCCAGCTTTTAAACATATGGAGACTTTATCCAGTGAGAAAATTTGCAATGCTCACTGGAAGAAGGAGACGAAAGACTTCCCTCAGATTCAGCAAGCCCTGCACGGTGTGCAGGACTAGTGCAGGAGCTCCAGCAGCCAATATGTCTGCCATGCGATCCAGGAATAAACTGTAGGGACGTGCACATGAGCTCCTGCACTAATCCTGCATAGACTCAGCCCCTGTATGCAAATTACCCCATTTGCAGGTGAAATCCATGCAAATGAGGTGAATTTGTGATCCAGGAAGCTGGCCTTGCAGGACTAGTGTAATCTGCAGAAATGTACTCGGCCAGTAACCGAGTATATTACTGCAAACTACAAAATGGAGCCATGACAGCTCCAAATAAAGGGTGTATATTAAGTAGAAAGCATGCCAATGACCAAATATATGGCCATTGGCATGGAAAACAGTTGCAAAAATAAAAAAATCAACTTTTAATTTTTTTTAGCCGATCTCGGCTGTTTAAGCATAGGGCAGTGGCATGCAAATGGGATTGGGCAAAAAACAAAAAAAAAAAAAACCTAAAATAAGTATTCTAACCAAAATCACTGTTTTGCCATTATACTCAATTGCTGGCAGAAGACAACATGGCCAGTGAATAGTGGTTACTAAGGGGGGAGCCTCAGTGTGGGACCTGTTTCTATGCATCAGCAGGCAATCCTATGCAAATGAGGGGAATGATACTGAATCCCAGATTTCCCCTGAATGCTAGTCAGCATCCAACAATGTAAGAGCAGGCATAGATTGGTGCAAGATTAGGAGTTAGCTGACATCATAGGTGTGTGTGTCAGGCATACTGTAAGCAGACTGGAGCCCTGTGGCTCAGGTTTGCCCTTAACAGAACTAAGCAAGGGGATGTGTCTGTGGCTGCCTAGCACACTTTACATTGTCTAAGCGGGTGTGCATGCCACAGACTGAGTTTTAAAGGGAAAAAAAAGTAAACCAGGAAATAGCAGCTCTGTTCACATTTGAGCACTGTGTTTGCATGGCCCCGGGCTTAAACAGGAAGGCAATGGGAAGGGAAAACAGCAGTAGGAAGGTAATCAAGGAGAACTAGCATAGCTGACAGGTGATATGTATCAGAATCAGCCAATTACACAGGCAGTAGACCAGCCCAGCACAGAACACTACTATAAACTATGCAAACACCTTTCCCTCTGTTTTTTCCCACATACTCTATGCCACTGGTGTATACAAGTGGGAAATTATTAACAAAGAAAAGCAACAAAATGAAAGGGGCTGTAATAGCTATCATACAACAACATGTGGAAGAAGCCAAGGGTGGTGAGGATGAGAATGCTGTCGACCAACCCACAGTGAGGAGACGGAAAAGAATGTACAGACCCAGGGTAACTTACCAAGGGCTACATGAGCTGAAGATAGTGGAGCACTATAGGGTGGACAGAGACCTCCTACAGAAAATTGTTGAGTGGTGCCGGCCATGCCTCACACACAGAACTAACAGAGGGGAACCAATCCCAGTGGATAACAAGGTATATGTAGGCCTAATAATACTAGCTACAGGTACCTTCCAAAGGCCAACTGGGGATATCATGGGGATCTCACAGGCATCAGCATCCTGTGTACTCCACCAATTCCTGGATGCCATGTCAGCACATGCTGGTGAGCATGTATATTTCCCCAAAACCTGTGAGGCGTTCGCCAGCAATATGCATCTCTTCCACCAAACAGCAGAATACCCTGAGGTAGTGGGTGCTATAGACTGCATGCACATATTCATCAGAGCACCACCCGGTGAGTGGGGTAGGGTCTACATCAACCCAAGGGCTTCCCCTCCATCAACTGCCAGGTCATGTGCGATGCCCAGTGCATTATAATGAATGTGTGTGCTGGTTGCCTGAAAGCTATTCACGATTCCCACATCTGGCATCTGACGCAGCTGTACCAGAGATTTGCCAGTGAAGACATTCCTTATGGTCACCTAGTGCGGGATGCTGGTTACACACTGGAGCCGTGGCTGATGACACCCATCAGAAATGTACACACACCCAAACAAGAACTCCATAATCAGGCACACGCACAGACCAGAGTTGTAATAGAGCATGTGCTTGGAATGCTCAAGTCATGGTTTCAGTGCTGGACACATCTGATGCAGCCTTGCAGTACTCCCCAGCTACATGTACTCAAATTGTCATAGTATGTGCCATGCTGCACAATATGATCCTGTGGAAACAGCTGCAGCAGGAATAGCATGGGGCAGGGCCACACAGCCCCCCACCATTGCCAAGGCCTGCACAGGCAGATAGTGACTCAGAGGAGGAATAACCTGAGCCTTCCCTAATAGGCAGAAGGAGGCATGCCCAGTATGCCCTGGCCTTGGCAAAGAGGCAATGCATAGCACATACACTGACACAGGAGGAACTCAGGGAATGACACCTCTCTCTGACTCACACATAGTAAAAGGGATGCCAAACATGACATTACCTCTGCTCAACCATGTATAGGGAGTGTATTATGTACATCCGACATAGGCAGCCCTCCAGCACCATTCTCAATACTGGCACACCCACAAGGTAAATCACTGTCCTTACCAATTGCCGAATGGAGTAATATGCGTTATTACCTGTATCCTATGATATGGACGTGAGCATGCAAGGGAATCGGGTGGCTGAATGGGATGCCAGCAGATAGTAGACACCTATAGCGGCAGCATGAGATCTGTAACAAATACCGGCATCACCGTAGTAGTCAGTACTACACATGGTGACAAAACCCACTGCAGGAAATGTGCTGGGCCACATGTGTGTCCATATGACATACACATGCCAGTCAGGGAGGTTCACATACCCAACAACAGTCTCAGCCAGCAGGACAGGTGTAGACAAACACAAACAAAGGCTGTGTTAAGGCCTCTGAATGGTGCTTATGGGTAACCTCCCCCCAGGTCTTCACAAACAGACTACATCAGGTCAGGAAGTGGGATGTTAGTTCTTAAGGGTAAGAAGTCAGAAACTAATATGCAGGTCAATCAAATTTAAGACCTATAGTTCACTGATATGCCTCTAGTCAGCATGATAGGTTAGAAAAAATAATTAAATGGAGTACCTGACATACTAGTACAGTCATAGCAAATGTGTACAAGTGTCAGGTGTGCCCCCCAATCCTATGTAGAAATGTAGAAACAGTCAAGTGTGACCCCACTTCTATGTAGAAATGTAGAAGGAGTCAGGTGTGCCCCCATTCCTGTGAAGCAATGTAGTAACAGTCATGTGTCCCCCCCAAATCCTATGTAGACATGTAGTAACAGTCAGGTGTGCCCCCAAATCCTATGTAGAAATGTAGTAATGGTCTGGTGTGCCCCCAATCCGATGTACACACGTTGTAACAGTCAGGTGTGCCCCCCTCAAATCCTATGTAGAAAAGTAGTAACAGTCAGGTGTGCCCCCCCCAATCCGATGCAGACATGTAATAACATGTATGTGTAGGTATAATACCAATGGAGCACAGATGACCAGAGGTGGCCAAAATAGCAGGATAGATTGTAGCATTTGTACAATATGCAGGTATGTGGGTGTTAGGTTGGTGTGTGTTTCGTATTGTGTGAGAGTGGTCAGTATGTATGCATGTTGAGGCTTGACCTGGTGGCCATTGCCCACTACTGCCGATGACAGGGCCAAGTCCTCACAACTGCAGTGCCAAAGACAATTCCTCCAGTATAACACATGCTAGCAGTAAGCCATTGTAAATGTTGTTGTGTCTTTCGGCTTTTCCCAGTTAGGGGTTGCCACAGCGGAACTCCGGGCCGCTAATGATTGGCAGTATATTTTTACATGCCAATTTGCCGGCCCTGACGCACAACCTTTAATGAAGGTACACCCATTCAAGCATGTCTCCACACAGATGATGCTCTAGCTGAGAATTGAACAGGACAACGTCTTACTGTGAAGCGACAACGCTACCTGATGGTAATATGTGTCAACATCTGAAAGATGGACATGGCATGACTATTGGGCTAGATATACAAGCAGTATACAGGGAAAAATACTCCAGACATACAGTATATAATGTGTAACCATGTAATGGACACACCCTTGGAATTGTACATACAGGTATGCATCACATTATCTGGGCTTGTAGTAGGGAATACTGATGTTGTCTGGCCGAACCCTTGAAGATCACAAAGGTGATAGGACTGATGTATTGGGAAACAGCTGATGTCCCTGCACAAGCCAGCATAACTGGAATGCCCCATGCATATCTGTGAGTCAGATGCAAGTAGTGTCCATAGCACACATGCACCCAGCTCAACCAAACACCACCAACAGGTACCTCTCTGGTCGTAGCCCTGCTTTTTGGAATGGGTACAATATGACCCCCACCTGTGTATGGCAATAGTGAAAGAATGCAGCATGCAGTGCAAGTATTCCATGCAGGTGTGTCCCTAGCTGTAAGTAGCATCCTGCCAGCATCCACACCACCTGATCAATACCGATAGAAAGCATTGGCATGAACACCTAGCACACACACCCTGTCACTACAGGGGAATATACTATATGGCAGTCTGGGACTGTAGGACTGGCAGAATGCAATGGCCTGCTACAGCTGGCCTGCATCACCACCAAATGGCCTACAGGCCTCGGCCAAAGGCCTGTGTCTCACCCATACTGCCAATGTATGTCATGTCATGGACACCCAAATAACAACATAACACACTCCACATAACCAAAATGAAAGGCCATGTGGACAAACCACAGTAACACATCCACCATGTCCCACAACATGAACTGTGGACCAACACCAAAACACAGCTGTGATGAGGTGATAACTTTAGGGAAATTTCAGAGAATGTATGCATAATGTATGGAAGAGGATAAAATAATAGATGGGGGTGGGAGCATGGGCAGCATGAAATGTGCAAGGTCCGACACACAGCAGTGTGCACATACTATTCCTGGCTGCAAACACAAAAATGGGTGTCTACAAACCTGCCCATACACCACAGTAGAGGTAATGTCCTGTCTTATGGGTAACCTGTGTGAATCTGTACAGCTGTGAGGTATTGCTATAGCAAGATAAGGCCATACTGTCATGTCGATTGATGTACAAGTATGGGATCCTCTGCCAGTATTGTACCAAGGTGCTGAGCTGGATACACAAGTGTCTGCTGTTCCACCCTCCAGAATGGCAAAACCTCCCATGAATATGTAGGGGTTTGCCACCAATACTGGACACAACTGCATTCACCCTGTGTTCTCCAGGATATCACTGTGAGCAAGAATGTCCACCTGACAGTACTTGAGGACATAAAACATCACAGTGTATAACAGTATACATGTCTGAATATCTCTGCTAACACTAGTACCATGTAGCAGAAGCAGCACAGACACAAGCACCTACAGTACACACTATCCTTTGTACATGTTGACCCCATATTGCCAACTGATCTGAAGATATCCTGCAGAAACAGTTTTCTAACTGTAGACAAAGGTCTGCACTGGAGTACAAACTACCTGGAATGGATCCACAAATTCAATACAGAAGGGCATACTGGGCATGCTCACACACACAAACAAATGAAGCCCATGTCTGCCAGCAGCAGTGGACCATACATATCTGACAGTTGCAGATGTTTGTGCATACACTCCTCAGTATGCACCAGTCATGCTTTTCACACACATTGGATAGGAATACAAACATATATCCAAGAACAACACACTATAATATGCAAAAAGTAGACATACATAGATGTGTGGAAGAGAGTGACAGTGACAAAGAGCCTTCCATCATGAGATCTGTCCCACCCAGCACACAGCCAAATGGCTACAACCACATGATGTATAAATGTCACTCACTGTAGAAATTAGCCTCTGGTATCCATCATCATTACAGACTCTGTGGTGAAAGTGCTAGCTGTGCAACATGACTGTACAAGGCAGTAGTCATCTAGCAGTTGTATACACGTACCTGTGGAAAATAAAACTGTGTATGCCTGCGTGTGGTGTGTCTACCTCTAGATTAATGGTTTATGGCCCATGCACACACACTGCCCTCCCCATAGCCCTACTATGACAAGCCTTCTGATGTCATCAACTTTGAAATACACCTTTGGGAAAGGAGGAGCCTAGTAATCTCTGTGGGGTTTCCTATAACTGCATAATGCTGTAGTCTGATAAACTAGTTGGGTAGGAGTTCTAATCCCAGACATGGTAACTGTGTGTGTCTCTGTCTGTGTAGGGGGCAATGCTTTTTGGGCTAGTTATACTCACTACAACTCAAATGCTCTACTTTGGCAAGCCTGCTGTTGTCATTCACTGTGAAATACACCTTTGGGGAAAAAGTAGCCCAGTAATCTTTGTGGTGTGTCCTATAACAGTGTAATGCTGTAGTGTGATACAGTACTTTGGTAGGGGTTCTATTTCCACACATGGCAAGTGTGGATGTTTGTGTGTGTGTTTCTTTGTGTAGGGAGCAGTGCTTTTTAGGCTAGTCACACTCGCTACAATTCAAATGCCCTACCTTGGCAATTCTGCTGATGTCATTCACTGTGAAATACACCTTTGGGAAAGAAGTAGCCCAGTAATCTCTGTGGTACATCCTATAACAGTGTAATGCTGTAGTGTAATATTGTACTTTGATAGGGGTTCTATTCCCACATATGGCAAGTGTGGATGTTTGTGTGTGTGTTTCTTTGCCTGTGTAGAGTGCAGTGCTTTTGAAGTCATTCACAGTCATTACAACCACCAATGACCTTCTTTAGCAAGCCTGCTGATGTCATACCCAGTGAAATACACCTTTGGGAAGAGTAGTCTCTGTGGCGCATCCTATACTTGTATCATTTTGTAGCATAATAAGATAGGTAGGAGTTCTAATCCCAGACATGGCAAGTGTGTGTGTCTGTGTTTGTCATTTGTATTCTGTGTGGAGATGGCTGTGAGCGTGTAACAACTTTACTCATTGTGGAGTGGGTTTTGCACATTTCTTATATGGTGGCCATTTTATATGTCACAATGTCCACCTTACAAGGATAAGAGATGTGAAATAGCCAAGAGGCTGGGGTTGCAATCCATACTCCTATATGTGATATCAAGGCCTGGTGAACAAAGTTAGCAACCCTTGTATTACACAGAGAACACTCCCAACCCATATCTCATACACAACACACTTGCCTAGATAACAACCGCTATGTTGGTAGCACCCTGCATATTGCCCACAGATAGTAACCATGGCGTGATTGCAATGGACTACAGAGGGCATGGCACCCTGTCCATCAGTACAATAGGCATGTACATTGCATACAGTTTGCCTTCACTATGTTCCCCACTGGAAGCCTGCAACACCTGTGGTGCCATCAAATGTGACCCTCAAAGGACATACCATGCCTAAAACAAATGCCCTGTATGGACAGATGCCACTGATACCAGGGAATACCTGTATTATGCTATCAACGTAGGTGCAGGGTCAACCTGCTGTCCATTACCAGTTCCCGGCACATGAGGGCAGGACAGGCACATCTGATAACAATCTGTGTACACAACATGGGCCAGACACCCCAGGTACAGTTCCACGTCACTGTATATGCATGTGGGATGTGTGCACATCCCAGACAGCATCCATGTCATGGACTAAAGAACATATACATGGTAAGCATTGCACAGCAATGGCCACACACAATAGTTACCCTGGTGACTGGATGGTGAATACAATACACACCTGTGTGGGCCATTCCAGACACTGCACTCCTGAGCCACACTGCAGACCATTCTCATGTGGCCTGATACCGAGGTATATCCTTCACCTAGCCTTGTATAGCCTTCAGCCACAGTCAACCGCTACACACCCGTAAAGCAATGCACACATGCATGTCAGTATTGGCACCCTGTGTCTGTGAGTATGATGCTTTCAACCACTTTCACACTCACTACACTCCCCATTGGCATACTGAAGCATACTGTCTGATGTCAGACACCTTCACATACCCTTTGCCCATATAACCTCTGGATAACCCCTGTGGTGCATGTGATACCTGCGCAGTACTGTATTGTGGCAAACTAACTATTTAGGAAGTGTATTCCTGATCCTGCCAAGTGTGTCAATGTGTGTGAGTCCCTGAGAGAATGTGGCTGTGTTGACACAGACACCTGTTCATGTGGACAGGCATCTGTACTCCACCTACCGTATCACTACCATATCACTGTTGCAGATGTCACTCACCATCACATATACATTTGGACAGCACCTCACCATGTAAGCTATGTGGTGCATACAATAACTGCATAGACATGTGATAGCAATACATAGTCAGTCAGGGGTTTGAAACCCTGCAGTGGTAGATATGTGACAAACATGCTTAGGTTTTACTCTCCCACACCCTCCCTGACTTACTCTGTCTCTGTCTCTCTCACTACCTCTCTGGTGGATGTGGAGAACTACACCTGCTTTGCTTAGACAGCAGCATGTGTTTTGTAAGTGATGCTCATGATCAGCTGATGGTCTCTGCATGAATTGCAGCCCTCCTCTAGCTGATTACATGTGGAGCAGCTGTGGTAACATTCCCATAGCCAGTTGCATGGAAACACACTCCAATATCTAGGAACATCATGTTGGTGTTGGGCCTTTTCATTCACTGTTAGCAGGACCTAGATCTATTGTTTGTCAGACAGCATTACAGATGGATTTGGGACTTACCTCTAACAACATACACTGTGGAAACAGGCCAACACACAGGAGGGGGATGTGCCTGACATGACTACAGAATGTAAGTGTTGCTATTCTGCATTTGGAGTAATGTTGGTTTAATAGGGTGTGTGTGGATATGGCTGGTCTACATGTTTTAATACCTGTCATGACAGTGCTATGTTTTTGAGGAAACCCCCATCTGTAGGATCATCTGCAGACTGGGCAGTGTGTGGTGCCTTTTGTTTCTTGTGTTACTCACAGAGCACCTATCTGAGAACTGCATAAGCATAGTGTGAGGATTGCAGTCAGTACATGGTGACAACCATGAGAGTTACTGACATCATATCCCTCATAGGACATATGTCACAACAAACCCTGTTACAACAGTAAATGTATGAGGTTATCACAGCAATATGTCAATATTGGCCTGTGTTTGTGCCTCCAGCCACAACGCTGCCAGTCAACCTTTGTACATATGTCATGCAGTAAGAGGTGCATATGTTGTATACACCATTATTTAATGACATCATATCTGATAATAAGCCAGTGAGATATCAGACTGCTACACATATTATGTATAGTAGGGGTTATATCTGAGGACATAACTTGGGCATTCTGTGGTTCTGTGTACAGTACTGAGGTCTGTGTACCTATGGTGATTGTTGACAGTGTGTGTATTGTGAATATGTACCTTGGCCTGTGTGCAGACTGCGGTAGATGTTATTGTTTTTAATCCTGTTCTATCTGATGTTACATGCTGCTTCAGTGTATGGTACCCTATCGGCTTACATGTTTGTAGGGCCTGGCACACACATGTCCCATACCTCAGACAGGCATTGTACCACACTGTGTAGTGGCCCAGTATATGTAGGGTTAGTGTGTGAGTGGCACATATGAGGATGGTGTTGATCAGACAGTCCATATACTGTAATATTAAGCTAGCTTACCATATATGGCTGTGGCTGTGTTCACATTGGTTGCGGTTATGCACTTTCACACAAGTGTCTGTTACTCTGTGCTCTGACATGCCTGTAGAGCCTGCTATATTTGCAGGTACATGTGTATTCCCTCATAAGAAATGTAGGCCAGTGTTGTGGCAGTCTGCCTTTAGCCTGCACAGTGCTTTGTTACATGCCTAGCAGCTTAGCGTACTTACCCAATGTGATGTTATGTCCAGATATTTGCCAGATGTACTGCTGCTGGGCCACCATATCTGTCATGTATTTCTGACAAAGCAGTGGGATGCTGTACAGATGTATGTCACTAACTAGTGTGTGGTATGTGGCCATGTGACCTCTGCACCTTTGCTTATTATGTGTCATGACAGACAGGAGTGTATGAATGCATAACCTATGGGGGCAAATGTATTCCAGTATTTATGTGATATACCCATCCACATGGCTGTTAACATCCACTTTGTCAGGCTTGGTCCACTAAGGGGTTCTGTGTATACCTCTGGACTGACCAGAGTGTGTCAGACTGTCCACATTTATTAGCCATATCTCTGCTGTAGTCCACAGGATCATTACTGTGCTAGCAGTGGTACTTGTACTATGATGTTCTTAGGATGTCTGTCAGTAGCCAATGGTGCATGTCAAAAGCAGATGTAACCTCCCACACATAACATGTCTAAGTCAACCCCTATTACAGTAGCAACAGTCTACATATATACCTGCAATACATACCTGACATCCCCTTGCACTAAGATGTTGGGACTATTGGGGCTGAGGTAGGACTCCACTCCATGTTCTGCACATATGGTGAACATATATGTATATATAATTATCCATGTATCTATATTGATATATACACATATACATATCGACATACATAGATGGATATGTACATGTACATATATATATATATATATATATATATATATATATATATATATATATATACATATAACACTCAAATATATGCATATACATAACAATATATGTCTACACATATACAGATAGAGATACATATGTACATATACTTATGGATAGCTACATATATATTGACAGTAATAGGTATATCAGGATAGATATGTATGCACATATAGTTATATATATCTACATATATATCTACATAAAAAGGCATATCTGTACACATAGGATGTGCATACCTATATAGCTATATATACATATATCTATATATACACATATATATATATATATATATATATATATACATACATATATATATATATATATATATATATATATATATATATGCAAAGAGATCTACACATGGCCATATATATATATATATATATATATATATATATATATATATATTTATATATATATTTATGATGCACTATACAGATGTGTATACAGACATATGTATGAATATACATGTGTATGTGCATGTAGACGTATATCAACATATGTATATGTATATATCCATATTCCTGTCATGTGTAAACATCATGGTTGTGTATACCCTCCCAGATGAATCTCACCATATGAATCTGATATGTGTACATTACGATAAAACAACATATGTGATGCAACAGTCATAGTAATAACAAGTACTACACAATTGTGGAAGTAAAGGCAATTGTTCAATACTAATCAATATGTGTACTGACAGATATACTGGAAAAACAACAGCTGTTTTAACAGTGGTCATGGTGTAGTGGTTAAGTGTTTTGACTGTAATGTACAGGGTCCTGGGTTCAAGACCTGCAAGGGCTGTTCATTTTGTTGCTGTGCAGAACAAGGGTTGTCAGATATAGAGTGGTTAAGGCAGTTTTCAGCAGCTTTAAGTGTGTTTGAGCGGGTCTATGCAAAGCTAAGCGGTGCTAATCTACGGGTAAACATACAGGCGCTTACACAGTGTAGGCTTTGCTTACCAGTGCGCAAATCAGCTTAGCTGTTACATTGGAGCAATGTTGATACCTGCTAAGCATGGCTTAGCCCTGGTAACCAGTTCACACCACCCAGTCCAATAACATAGCAGGGTAGTAACATCTGTAATACGTGTATGTAATGGCATGTACAATACATGCACCTATGCACTGTCATTACAGTAGCAAGGGGTGTGAGAGTCATGTCTGGAACACAGAAATATATGAGACCTGTACAGCACTGTTATCCATGTGAATGTGTTACATACAGGGGTAGTAGCTCAGGGTACGTGCTGTCACACTGGCATGTAGTGTATCATGGCGGTACTACTGTTGACAGTGCTTTCCCAGGCAAGAGTAGAGTGCTAGATGTAGCACTGACAACGGGCACACCTGCAGGGATAGCTGAACTCTGAGGCCTCCCTGTTGTATCCCTGGTGTGTGAGCTGTGTCACAGTATATATCACCTACTGGATAATGATCCGACATGTGGAATGTAACTGTAGACAACCATCTGTACAGCACATGTTAGTGTGGGCTTCCAACATGTAGTTATGGCAAACATATTGTTGTCAAATGTCTATCTGTCAACACATTCATCCTGCTGCATAGCTACTTGCCAAGCTGATGACTGTCAGTCCCTGTACAGATGTGCAGATGGCAGGTATCCAGCTGGGATATGTACAGGCAACCTATGCTTGATTGACACTTACATGTCTGCCCAGCTGTGTAAGAACTGGCACATATAGGAGACAACACCCTGTATGCACCACATGCCATGTTTACCTGCCACACTACTACACTACCACAGTCAACAGAACATGCTTGGGTACAGGTCTCCATCACAGACACTAACCATGTGTTTCAATACATGTTGCATACATGTCAACTTGATCACCTCGGTGGCCATGTGCAGGAAGTACCCAGAGGATTGGCTGATGCATGTCTCTCATACCCTGAGGGTCACCACAGTGGTGTCTGTTGATAGATTGCCTGCTGCCACATGGCAGGTGGCAGAATACCACTGTACACACATCCCCTACACAACACATCTCTCCATGGACAATAGCTAGGTACACAGCTATGACCACCTGCAGCGATGCACCCTAGTACTGACATATGTGTACATGTGCATTACTGAGTATAGCAGTGTGTGTGTCTTAGCACACCTGTACTTGGGAATTCCATGAGGGCCTTCACAACCACAGCAACACCCATTGCCATAGTCAGTTGTGGCTGCTGCTGTATGGGACATCACATGTGCCCTGTTACACTCCACTCCTTACCAGCTACATGAACCTTGCGGTACCAGCACAACAATGTTGTACAAATGGGTCGATTGGCATGGGATACCCATTGAGTTCTGGCAAGTGTGTGTATGTGTGCATGTCCGTATATCTGTAGGGTACAGCATTCCGAGGCCACATACTCCTATTATACTACCCATTGCCACACAGTAGTACAGATAGTGTTGTTGCTGCCCATAGGTGAGGTATGACAATGTAACACCCTACTATGCCTGTGGCATGTGCATTACATGCATATCTTTGTAGTACCACTGTTGGGATATACAATTGGTTGTATCACAGTTGTGGGCAATATGTGATGGTGGGTATGTCGGAGTGTTATCATGGGTTTCAGAGAGTACAATATCCACTGGGGGATGTGGGTGCTGTGTACACTGTCATTACACCAAGGTACACCCAGTATATGTCCCATGTACCACTTTATGGTTACCACTGTCACCATCAACCATACAGGTAACTAATATCACAATCCAGCCCAGTTATGCATGTGCTGTGTGCAGTTTACCTGTAACACATTGGACACGCAGTCAAGTTAGTTAGCATCAATAGGCCCAGGTCTCTCGGATGTGTGTCTGCCTGTTATGTGTCTGTCAATGTGTATATGAAGGCATGTCACACTATGAATTGTCCATATACACCCATTACATCCCCCATTAGCATGCTTTACATGTCTGGGGATGTTCAACATGCAACATGTAACCTGAAACACATCTTACCCTAAACGCTGTGTGGTGGGTGCAATGAAAGCCACACACTTCAGTAGCACTACATACCTAGGTAGGGGTCTTGTCCCAGTGTTGCAAGTAAGAATGTGCATGTATATGGATGGGTCTACATCAGGTTGCAGATTATACATGTCCCAGCGGGTCATCTGTCCATGTGACACAGGCAATAACTGTTATACAAACCTGTGACATATGTTCAACTGTACCCCAGATATGTCACAGCCATGGTGTCACCACAGTGCCATACCCCCTTGTGGAATATGACTGCAGACCATTCTCATGCTGACACATGTACACTTACAACACAAATGGATAACATTATGGAGACCACACAATCAACCAGTGATACTAACAGCTATAATGCATCATTGCTGGATGGCTACACTACCTGAAATGTATGCATTAAACTTTACTCTTGGCAACATGTTACACTGCAGTACTTTGGCACACTGTAGTACAGTCACCATGTGCATCAGAACCATATTAGCCTGTCTCTGCATCAATGTTATGGATGACAGGGATGTGGCACAGGTATCATCATATGCACAGAGTATGTTGTTGGTTTGCCAAAGGCCGAGGGTGGGCCATACATTTGATACCATGTGTGTGGGTGAGGGGTGTAATGAGGTGAACTGGGCGTGGTGATGTGGTATGTTTACGTATGGGGTTGCCCAAGGTGTGTTCGTATAGTGTGTGGGTATGCATGCACACAGTTCTGCCATGTGGCTGCCCTACACAGGTGTTTATGGAAAGCTGCAGACCATATCTGGCAGGGTGTGCAGTTTACTGCCTCCGGCCACAGACACATGGACTGTGCCTGCCAGTTGTTCCATGGGCATGTCCAGGTACAGGCCTCGATGTGCTACTCTCCCCTGATGATGGCAGATGTCTGTTGGAACCAGGTCTCTCCTGGGACTGGCCAGGACCATGTGGTCATGGCCTGCTTTGGTGTGGTGTTGACAGCATCCCCCCCACAGTGCCGGGGCTGGTACTGCCACTACAGGAGCCCCTTGTTGTCCCAGCATATCCACGTTGACTGCCAGCTGTTGGCGATGTTAGCCTATATCCATGCAGCCTTCGCCACACTCCCACCACATGTTCAAGCACGGACAATCCACGGTCGATGAGGGCCATCATCTCACCAGACCATCTATTCATAAGCTCAGGATAAGCACGGATGGCACGAGACAGTTCCCGGAAGTTGGCACTTGTAGATGTGAGAGCAGCCCTCTGCAGCCTCAGGACCTGTCTGGTATAACTTTTCATACATACCTGCATCTCCATGACAAGCCTGAAACATGCACTTGGTGGTACCAGTTGTGGCACTTCTGCAAGGCAAGTCAAATAAACAGAGCCAGCACAATTCGGTGTGGAAAATATATATTTTTTTATAAATAATACATGGTGTATTAAAAATACACCAAACCAACAAATTCACCAAATACAGACCGGTTTCGGCAATGTTGCCTTCCTCAGTGAACAAAAACAGTGTCCCATACACTGAACACCACGTGTTACAGACTAGTCCCAGCTGATAATGTGGACCACAGTAATACGTTATACCATAGTGTAACTCTGAAACAGTTGCCATTGTATTACTGGTATATATACTGTTGTTGCACTGTATACGGGAGATGTTTTACACATGACCCTACTGTAGGCCATGTCTCCCACCATTATGTTACTCCCTGTGGACACATTCTGCAATGACAGGATGTTAGTTATGTTGCAGGTGTCTGACATACCCTTCCAATACCACATCATGGTCACCACTGTGATGCTGTGCATTTAACAGCAACAATACATGCACATGTACATTATGCATTCTGGGTAGGTGTGGTACACAAGTGCATGGAATATACCATAGCCATTACATGCCCAGTGTTTTGGCAAGCACCAGCATAAACCATACTTACCGGCTACAGGCTGCTGCCTTGATGGTATACCGGAGAACCTACATAAGAGGGTGACAGATGCGAAGTCAGTGGCCACACCTGTGGCATTGCTACAGGGTGGGTGCAGTATTACAGTTCATCAACAGTACATGTCCACAATACTACCACGTATGCACATCTGTTTATCACTACCATGCAGCAGCAAACTATATCTATGACATGTCAGATATGCATGTTCTACCTGTACAGATGTGGATGCATATGCAACAGTGGTCTACTGATGTGCCCTGTGGCCTTGCCTGCACGCTCCTCAGCAGGTGTGTGGGAAGCACCCACCTCCACAATGGTGTCCGGTAGTTGTTGGCTTTGTGGATGGGCAGGTACCACGAGGCTAGAGCGGAGCTCCTCAACACTTGTCAGGGGAGACTGGATGTCATGGCCCCCCCCATTGTGAGATGATCCTCCCAGAGTGCAGCAGCATGCCGACGGGCATTGCAAAGCAGGTCAGAACAATGATGCCAGATGTGCTCATAACTGTGGTTGTGCAGACTGACATCAATGATCCTGTGGACTAGGTCTAGGTTCTATAACAGTGACACAATAGCATATTTAGGGAATATTTGCCAGCAGAACCACCTCTCCAAACTCATCTGCCCATGTTACCAGGCTATATCACATGTGGGACCCACCCTGGGGCCTCCTCATGTACTGGTCCAGCACTACCTTTAGGTGGACCCAACTCAGGGGATTTTGTCCCCCCTGGGGGCACTCACAGATATGATCTTGTCCCCCGAGGTCAGGTCCAGGGTCTATTCCATAGCAGGCTCCACAGACACATGTGGGATGTGCTACATCACCTTGAGGCACCCAGTACACATTCACAGGATCCACATGCTCCTTCTGCTCAGCCTCCAGAACAGGCACCTTCGGGATGTGGACTGCTGTTGTGAGTAGCAGTGGGTGGGAGGCTTGTTCCCATTGTGTCCATATTGGGGCCCATGGGGCTTCCACATCACAGACCACACACACCATCTAGGGTGTTTACCCACCACATGTCACATACCACCACTGTAGGCTGTCCTCTACATCTACCAACCTGGACCACCTCCACAACTATACCTGCCATACTTCCCCATATTCCCATTCCCTACTTCACAGACAAGGGCAATGTGGTCCCAACAAGGGGTACACATATAACATACCCATCCATGTTGGACACATTCACAGCTGTATATATCTGTGTGTATTTTTATGTGTGCTGTTCCCTCCCACATAGCATGCAGCACTATGGTGGTAATATAGGGGACATGTATTTACATGCATATATGTATGTGTGTGTTTGTATATATGTAGACATGTGCATATAGGTATATATCACTACGAAATACCGAACTCCCAAAATCCCGACGCTGAAAACAACAAGACCGGATGACCGAAACCCCGCATTACTGAAAGACCAGAAGCGGGAAATGCAAAATCCCGATGTTAAGGGATTTTGCATTAGAGCTTCTGGTGTTGCGGTTCAGGTAAGTATGTGCGTGTAAGTGTGTTTTTGAGGAGTGTAGTGTGTGTAAGTGTGTGTTGTAACTGTGGTGTGCGTGTGAGGGACTGTAATGTGTGGGTGTGAGTTTGCCTTGTGTGTCTGTTTGTGTGATCTCAGAGTTAGAATAATAAAGTAGGGGGGTGTGTCTAGTGTAGGATGCATTGGTTGGTTGTGGGGGGAAGGTGTATGTATGTTTGTGTGTGTGTGTGTGTGTGTGTGTGTGTGTGTGTGTGTGTGTGTGTGTGCTGTTTGGTTGTGTAACTTTCGAGATTTTGAATTTTGTGGTTTTAAATATTCGGTATTGTGGGGTTTCGGGCATGTGGTCTCGGTGTTTTAAACGTTGGGATTTTGGGCGTTCGGTATTTAGTAGTGATTCCATGTAGATATATATGATGTATATAAGTGTTTCTTTTTTTTTCCATAATAAATCTTTATTATTATATTATTTTCATACATCATTAAAAACAAGAACAAAATTAAAAAAAAAAAAAAAAAAAAAAAACTACAAACTAATATCACTAACCATCACACCAAACAAATATACAATATTTACAAGAATGCTTCCATGTGAAACATTAATAATAGAAGAAAAACAAAGAGTAATTAATAACATTTCAAGTAATAGACAGTTTGATTACAAAATTCTCTCCAAACATATAAATAATTGTTAATACCTTCAAGTTAAAAGTATTATGCTAGTATAATATTAAATATCTGTTCCCAGATTTTTGGATTATTAATATTTTTATTATGCGGATTTAAAAGTAGTTTATGAGCTAATATATGCCTTGTTGCCAAAACTCTAAAGTTTTCAATGATGTTTTAGATGGGTCTAACCAATCCGTGGCTATATAAAGCTTCATTAATAAAAAAATATTAATAAATATAATACTTTGTGATCTAGGGAGTTCTTTCGGGGGAATATGCAAAGTCATAAATTTCCATGACAACGTTGTGCTTTGGTAACCCATCTTCTGAAGTTGAATCTTAAAGGAATTCCAAAGCTTGTATATGCATTTACAGCTCCAGAACATATGAAGAAGATCAGCCGGTTGATTCTTACAATATGGACAGGTTGGAGAGTTTTTAGAGTTAAATTTATGCAGGGTAAGGCGTGTATAATATGCATTATTCCATATCATCATCTGGGTATATATCAATTTTTGAAGAGAAGTAGATTTGATAGTCAAGTCAATTGCTTTTAACATAATACTTTTGTCTGTCAATAGGATTTTCTCTTCCCAATAGTTTGATAACAAAACTTTATCATGAAATCTAAATTCTCTAATTAATTTATTTGTTGTTGTTATATATTTAATAATCTGTTGGAGAGCTTGCCACAAATCAGAGCATTTATTCACAGTCTCATCTTCAGGTTTAAATTTTTTAAAGTAACTTATAGCAAGTTCTCTAATTTGTCTTATAATAACAAGATAATTTTTTAGGTAGGTTAAATTCTTGTCTTATTTGGTTGGCCGAAAATTCAAGATATTTATATATATCAATCAAAGTTAAATTAACTATTAATGGAAACTTTTTAAGATCAATTAATTGATTATTCAATTTTAAATTAGGATTCCTATGAAAGGGTTGAAAAACCATCATATACTGAACCAGATCTAATGCTTGAAATAAGTCTTGTAAAGAAATTATGTCTGTTTTAATGTGTTCAATAATCCCATATAACTTCAAAGTATCTTTACCTAAAAAGGTATTGCTTTTGGATTAATATTCAACTTTGAAATATATTTATAATTCAAGATCACCCAAGTTGGTGTCCACTTAGTACTAGTGATATCATAGTTGGCAATTCTTAGAATTCTATTAGAGTTTACAATTAAATAATACATTTCAAAATTAGGCAACTCCAGTCCTCCTCTATTTTTTGGGGTCATTTATTTATCATAAGAAATCTTGGTTTTTTTTTGGTTCCCAAATGAATTTAGCCAATTCTTTATGAATTTGTTTAAAAAATGTCTTCGAAAGTTTTAGTTGGGCTGACCTGAAAATATATAATAGCCGTGGTAATACATTCATTTTAACAATTGAAACTTTTGCTAATACTGGCAGTCGTAAATTTTTCCACCTCTCAAAAACAGAAATTATTTGGTCCCAAATTGTTTTAATATTATTATTGTAGAAGTCTTTATTATCTGTAGAAAATTCAATACCTAAGTATTTAATATTTTCTTTAAATGTTACCTGCCCAACCAAAGGTAATAGCAAAAAAGGTTTAGGTGTTTTTAAAGGGAAGATATTGTTTTTTTCAAGTTAATTTTATAGTTAGAGTCTTCTGAAAAGTCATTAAATATATATGTGTTTCTATATATGTCTACATATGGGTATCTGTATATTTGTGGACATACATGTGTATATATATATATATATATATATATATATATATATATATATATATATATATATATATATATATCTATATATATATATATATATATATATATATATATGTGTGTGTGTGTGTGTGTGTGTGTGTGTGTGCACACATATACATACCTATATATGGGGTACATTCAGCCATCACGTCCACAATCTCACAACACCTTCCAGCACAGCTGCACTGTTCTGCTTGCTACAACACAGACTGGTTCCACATATGGACACAGCCTAACACTAGGAAGATATATGTAGGGCCAGATTGCAGGTAACCCTATGGCATTCCAGCATGCTACAATACAGATTAATCTGAATATCCTGCTAAAATGCATATACAAGCTTTGGTCAGCTGTGGAACCCACGTGTTCATCATTAAGGCATTACTTCCACCACCAGCTATTGGCCACAGTAATATACAAGCTTCCCATTACACAACATACACTATGATGGCTTACATCTTATCAGTCAGTGCTGCTCTGCACAGTTGACGTGTATGGCCCCTACCCACAGGGACAGACTCTATTGTCCTTAGCAGTTGTTCAGCTGAATATCATTACAACAATACCATATGGCACATATAAATCATTACTATAGTCAATTACATGCATATATACTTCACATACCTGTTGTGGGAATGATGTCTCTTCTGGATAGTTTGCTGGATGGATTTTTTTTTTTTTTTTGCTTTTCACTCTCTCTCCCTCTTTCTGTCTCAGTCTCTCTCCAGTAAATGGATTGTGCTGCTTTGAATAGATTGCAGAATGGATTTTGTAGGTGATGCACATGATCAGGTGATGGCCTCTGCACCAGTTAGTGTCCTCCACTTGCTACCTGCATGCAGCATGCTGTGTAGTACTTCCAATTACCACTGTCATGGCAAACCACTACTATAAATCCATACATCATGTGGGCGTGGTACCTTTACATTTCCTGTATGGTGGAAATCCTTCCTGTGTGTGGACAGCAGTGTTACAGACAGCAGGTAGCAATATCTCTTACAAAAGAACTTGCACACTTAGGCCAGCTACATATTTGTATGAGGTTCCAGAACTGAGTGTGAGTAGTGTTGTATGCACTGTATAGCACCAGTGTTACAGGGTTTGTGTGTATATACTAATTTAACATGGAATGTAGTTTATCTGCATAGCTCTCAACTGTGGGCCTATCCACTTGATGGCCAGAGGTGTGCCTATTATGTTTTGTCTGTCCACCACACAGGTCTTGTGTCAGATATATCACTGGCAGTGTGTGTGTTGAGTGCTATCAGTATATGGCTACATCCATTTCTGTTTCTAACTTCATATTCCTGACTAAGGGTATGTTGCAGACTATCCTGTAACACCAGCAACTTGCTTAGTGTATGACAACAGTATTTCACATATGGGTCTGTGTTCCAGCCTCTGTCCTCCACCTACATACCAGGCTTTGTCCATATGACATCCTGTCAAGGGTTGTTATGTAGTGCGCTGTGACTATGTCATGCTGCCATTCCTGCCATCAGTCCACTGCTGTTGTGACCCCCAAACATATTGTGGCATTGGGTCCATATATGTGTGGGCTTCATCTACACAATTCATGTGTGCCCTTATGCACTCCAGAGGCCAGTGTATGTAACAGTGGTATATGGCCCTGTATGTCAGTCTATGGAGAGGGGATGCACCATAACTAACCTAGGCTGTTACAACATGTGGAGGTATTGGGGTAAGCTGCCTTAAGGTATCTGGATATACATTACCATACAATTCACCTTGGGTAAATACAGGCCTACTGCTTCCTGCCATACAGACTGTTCTGTTTGTCAGTGTGATTGTGATGGTGTCAGTTATGCCTTGTTATGTAACAGATACATCCCATTGTATAAACTGAGGTTTTTACCCCCTAGGGATTGTATACAGAGTGTAGATAGAGGCTGCTGGACTATACATCTGCATTACTTACTGTTGATTGATTGTTATCCTGTGGCCCAGTCTGTCTTTACTATTGTACTACTTGAAGGCCTTGGCCTGGACAGCAATATATGTAAACCTTTCCAGAATACTGTATTAATATATCTGTTTCACCATTGCATTAGTCTGTTTATATGCATGTCAGAGTCTAAACAGCTATATGACATGGCATATACAACTGTAATAGTACTCAAATAAAGCTTTCCCATGCATGCAAACCTGTGTGTGGTGTTATATCCTTTGACTTCTCTGTAGGTATATGTTGCAGGGAACAATTGTCATTTGTATGGGTGGCTCATACAGTGTCCAGTTGGTAAGGTGGCAACTGTAGGCATAGTGGCTGTTCTGTATTGTGTGCACCTTCAACATATGTACCTTCCTATACATATCTGTGTGTGTATGTGTAGTTACACACACACACACACACACACACACACACACACACACACACACACACACACACACATATATATATATATATATATATATGTGTGTGTGTGTGTGTATCTGCATATATGTGTATGTGTATATGTAGCTTAGGAATGTTGATTGCTTCCACATTGTATATTCTCTATACTAGCCAGACTGTACTGCATTATATATTACTGATACCAGCCTGACATCATGCAGGTGGGATGGAGTACTGTTAACATCTTGTGTCCATGTTGTGTTAGGTCCTGGTTATGGGATTTGCAACAGTTGGTATTGTATTGCAGGGCAGATGTGCTTGGCTATCGGGGTGGGGAATATCTATATGAACAAGATGTCTGTTGTTTGGGCCCCTTCACTCCCATTAACAGTGCATGTGGACATATATGTTTTTGTTATGCTCTTTTTTATATGTATAGATATATGTCTGTATATACATATATAGATATATATTTATGCTTACACACACACACACACACACATATATATATATATATATATATATATATATATATATATATATATTCCTATACATATGCAGACATATAGATGTAGATATATATATCTATAGATGTATGCATATGTGTATATATTTATTTATTTATATATGTGTGTATATATATATATATGTATATATATATATATATATATATATATATACATATATAGATATGTTATATCTGTTTAGATATAAATATATATACACACACATTCAGCTACATATTTAAATACATTTCCTCTACTGTTGAATGACTGGGCTGTATGATATGTTTGTTAAAACATCAAGGTTATGTATATTTTACATTGCTTAGTGGTAAATCACTTTGGCTATGGTGTGCAGGGTCCTGGGTTCAAGACTTGCAATGGCTGTTTATTTTGTTGCTGTGTAGAATAAGGGCCATTAGATACAGAATGGTTAAGGCACTTTTATGCAGTTTTAAGCAGTTTTGCATGGGTTTGTGTGGAGGTAAACACTGCTAACTTCCAGTTACAGTTTCTTATACTGATTTAGCTTCTCAATTGCTTAACCTGTGTAGGCATTGCTTACCCCCATGCAAACAAGCTTAACCCATTTACTGCTGCTTAAAAGTGCTTATTCCCGGTTTCCACTGCGCTAATTTCTTTAAAAAAAAGAAAAAATGGTTGATAGGAAAGTGGTGAAAAAGGGGCACAAAGAGGGAAAGACAGTAGGGTAAATATCTAGGGATGTGCAGGAAGGGTGTAGGGAAGGTCCATAGCTGCCCATTTCTTCTACAGCAACAGTTGTGCATATACACTGCATTTGGAGGTAGATTTGGACACTCAAACCCCTGAGAGAGGGGTGAGGACAACAATAATATGTTATGATGCCAATTAGACCAGATTACATGTGCTCAGTGGACATGTGTGTGAAATGGACAGCTATGTGTGAGACAAGATTTTTTGGGGGGAACAGATTGCCCTTTTTTTCCAGGTGAGAGTGGGATGTTGGGGAAAGATAGTAGGCATATTTGGGGAGGTAGGTTGGGTAGGTTAACAGACAAGACAAATAAGACGCATACAGAGGTGGCATATGACATGTGTGGAGGGTAAACACTTGGATGGGGAGGTGTTTTGGGAAGTCAGAAGCCCATGAGCCCCCTAGTGGAAACAGTGGGACTGAGGTCCCCACCCATGGGTAGTCACCACTGCACCTTGAAAGCCCTGAAGGTGGCTGTGCTGGGGGCTGAGTTGGACAGCCAGGCTGACCCTCTAGTCACGACACTCAGCCCTTGAGCTGGTGTAGCAGATCTTCAAACAGCTGACTGAGCTTGCTACGCACCACAACCCAGAGCTGGTGATGGGTGACAGGTTCCTGTCCATGCCTGCTTCCAGGTGGGGGACGAGCCCCATCCCCTGAGGTGGTTCCACCCAAAGGTGGTGCAGGATTAACGGATGAAGAGGTCCTGGGTTGGGCCCCAGACGTGCAGATGCCCAGTGCCACGGCCGGCTGAGGTGGGACAGGTGGGTCTGCTGGGACCCGCATTCCCATACGTGCTATGGTGTTTATGTTTTAACAACATATGTGGGTTAGTAATAGTAAACACATTCCAGGATTAGGTATAACAGCATGCATAGATATTCCCATTAACCCAGACACCAGATATGGAACAGTTGCATAGCAAACACAACACATGCATATATGGGACCACAGTGGTAACTACAACAGCATACAGGTACATTGATGGCACCATGCCACCAATGTTGGAGTATTTCAACATAGCACATGCATAGAAACAGATTTAAATAATTATCAAAAAATAGGACATATGTCCCAACATTACAGTGAACTCATTATGTACCAATTGAGTTGGGTATTTAGTTTATTGTTGCAGATATGGTGGGTGAGAGAGAAATATGTCAATTAACAACTAGTATATTCCTGTAGTTTGCATTACTTTCCTGGTCAATGCTGTTATCTGTACCTTACAAGTATTACTACACTACCCTACTGCCTTAGTTAGATAGTGATATGACTATCGAAACTATATACATGAATTGGTTTTACCTGCAGTATACACCTCTTACCTGGTATACCTGTGGAGGAATTATTTAACACTAACTGTTTCTACACATACTCCCAGATTCCAGGTTGATGTTATGCCCATACCTGTCCATCTCTTTTTGCACAGACTCTGGCCATGTCTTGACCACATGCAGGTGAACCGGGACATACCTAGACTATTGCCCTCTTCAACCTTAAATGACTTACAACACTCTTACAGGATTTCCTAGACATTTATATTATGTAGCACAGTGTGGGTGACAGTGATGAGTAATACTTTATTATTCAGAGCAACTGCAACAATAACAATGCCATACAATACCAAAGTAAACAGTACCAGTATAGGGTGTGACAACCGTGCCCTGGCCCAGCAACCAAGGAGCCTCAATCCTCACCACTAACACCAGGGAGGTCATCTCATAGAAGAGAAAAGGATAACTAATACACACAGTAAAGTACAATTTCCTTTAAGTGCACACAGTGGTCACAGTCAGACTGGGGCTGGTTGCTCCCTTGCTCATCAGGTCCCCAGTAAGACTCCTTACTGGCACAGCTATAGGGTCCAGGTCTCAGCCTAACTGGGCAAGCTAAAACCTCCAGTACCCTCTCTGTCCAACCAGTGCTTCATGTCCCTGCCAAGTAGCTGACACACACACACACACACACACTTTGAGATAAGTATTTATACAACTTCACAGACACTCCTGGGAAAGGCTGACACAGATTCTCCAGCTGTGCCCCTTTACCCAGACTATACTGTAGTAATTACTGCCACCACTCAGTTAATAATATCAGCTACTAAAAGGCCCTTAAAAGGGTGTCCAATTATTACTGTGCAATATTAATATCCAATGGTAGTATGACTAACAGTCAAGGCTTACTTTAGAGTGGCCTTTTACAATAACCTCTATAAATATACAATGTACTCTAGAGCTTATCTCTACACAAATCAGCCACAGGTAGAAGGTTTTAAAAATATTTAATAATAAATAATTAAAACACAAGACAAAACTACTACACCACAGAGATATCTAAGAGTTCAGAGATCACACAGAAACTTAAAATAATACAGTAGGACAGGTCTGATTTCAAAGAAAAATACCTAATTAATCTTTACTAGCTTTAACTATTCCTACAAGAAATCATAGTGCTAAAACTTACATGTGAGCATAAGGCAGAGTGCATGTAAGTTGGCTGTCCAAAGTCAAAATGTTTCCAGTCTCTTGTGAGAAATAGTATTTAAACATTACTAACAAACATGTTTGCTGGGTCCTCCCCAAATTACATCATTTTTGACACTTAGGTTTTCCCAGGCAAACAAACTGCATCATCTTAACACCTGGTCTGAGTTCTCAGGCCACAAACTGCATTATTTAGCAATCTAACACCTACTCAGAAACTTAAAACAATACAAGGCGTTTCACATATACATTCTAGCAGAAACTAGAGCAATAAAGCACCTTCCACATCTAAATTCTGGTCATAAACTTTAGCCTTAAAACAATGGGCATGAAACCTTCATCCAGCCACACTGGAGCCGAATTGTAAAACATTAAAGAGATTCATAAGATCTTTTCAGCTTAAAAAGACATATTTGAAATACTTGGCTTGGTTTTTCTTACAGCAGATGGCAATGTAGCAACAATCTTGAAGTTCACATTTTACAGTGTTTTCTTATATTTAAAAACACAAGCCTGTATTTTACATTTATTTATATAGTTGATAGAATTATGTATCAAATTCTATTTGACTAGGCTGGCAGCCTTCACCCATCTCTCCCCAGTCGTCACATCTCCCCACCCCTCTGGGGAACTCAAGCAAGTTTTTCAAGTGCCCCTTGAGAAACATCACTTGAGAGTGTCAGGTCTATCTGGGTTTACCTTAACCCATTCCCTGTTATGAGAGCCCGTCTGCATTGGCATTGCTACTCCCACTGTGGTGCTGCACTGACATATCATATGCTTGCAACCCCAGACTCCATCTTAGCAACTTGGCATTTTGCTGACTGGCTCTGTTTAACCATGTTAGAGGGTTGTGATCTGTCATCACAGTAAATTTTCTTCCATACAGATAAGGCTGAAGGTTTTGTAGTGCCCACACTATGACTAGACATTTCTTTTCTACCGCTGCATAGCATTCCTCCCTGGGTTGGAGCCTACGACTGAGATAAACCACTGGGTGCTCTTCTCCCTCTGAAGAAATCTGGCTAAGTACAGCCCCCACCCCACAGTTTGAAGCATCCACCTGCACAACAAATTCTTTGCTATAGTCTGGACTGGCTAACACAGGGGGTCCTCCCAAAGCTTCCCTAAGCTTCTGAAATGCCTGCTCACATGCTGGGGTCCACACTACCTTATCTGGCCTGTTCTTCCTTATCAGGTCCGTGAGGGGAGCAGCTATGGTACTATAATTGGGAACAAACTCTCTGTAGTACCCTGCTGTCCCTAAGAATGCCCTCATCTGCTTTTTGGTAACAGGTGCAGGCCATGCCTGAATGGCTTCCACTTTGGCAGGTTCTGGCCTTATCTTACCACTCCCCACTCTATGTCCTAGGTAGGAGACCTCTGCCATACCCACCTGACATTTGCTCGGCTTAATGGTCAACCCTTCCCTCTGCAGTCTGCCCAGCACCTCCCTGACATGCTGAACATGTTCTTGCCAGGAATGGCTGTAGATAGCAATATCATCCATGTAAGCAAGGGCAAACCCTTCTACTCCTGCTAAGATATGATCTACCAGCCTCTGGAAAGTCACTGGGGCATTCTTCATCCAAAGGGCATCTTTGTGAACTCATACAAGCCAAAAGGAGTCACAAAGGCTGACTTCTCTCTAGCACTGGGAGTCAAGGGCACCTGCCAGTAACCCTTGGAAAGATCAATGGTTGTAAGATACTTAGCCCCACCCAGCTGCTCTAGGGCCTCATCTGTTCTAGGCATGGGTAAGCATCTGCCTCTGTGTGACTATTTAATTTCCTGTGATCCACATCGAACCTGATGCTGCCATCCTTCTTTGGCACCAACACTACTGGTGAGGCCCAGGGACTGTTGGACTCTTGAATCACCGCTAGTTCCAACATCTCCTGTACTTCCTCCCTCAGAGTCTGAGTCTCTCAAGCACCCTATAAGGGGCCTGCCTGATAGGCCTTTGGGATCCTGTATCCACCTGGTGCTGCACCAGGTGGGTGCACCCTGGTTTCCCAGTGAACACGTCCCCAAATTCCTGAAACACTGCTTGGATTTCTCAAACCTGGGTAAACGATAGCTGCTGGGACATTGCTACCCCTACCACTGAGGTGTCAGCCTGAGCCTCACTGAGGAGATCATTCACAAGATCTCTCTCAGACTCCTCCTGCAATCCACTGCAAATGCTCAGCACAAGGGCCTCCCTATTATGGTAAGGTTTCATCATGTTAACATGGTACAATTTGTGCCCCTGCCATCTGCCTAGCACTTCCACCATGTAGTTAACATCACTTACCTTTCTTACCACCTTGTAGACTCCCTGCCAAGCTGCTTGCAGCTTGTTGTGTCTGACAGGAATGAGAGCCATCACCTGCTGCCCTACAGCATACTCTCTATCTCGAGCATTCCTGTCATACCTCACCTTTTTCTGTTGCTGGGCTTCTGCCAGGTTCTCCTGGGCCAGACCCATGAGTTCCCTGAGCCTTGTCCTGAGGTTCAGGACATATGCCATAACAGACTCCTTGTGAGACTCACACTTACCTTCCCACTCATCTCAAATTAAATCTAGAGGTCCCCTCACCCTATGTCCATACAGCAACTCAAATGGTGAAAAACCTGTGGATTCCTCGGGAACCTCTCTGTAAGCAAACAACAGATGGGGCAAATATTTGTCCCACTCTTTCTTAAACTGATCTTCAAATGTCCGTAGCATGGACTTGATTGTAGAGTTTAACCTCTCAACAAGACCATTAGTCTTGGGATGGTAGGTGGTGGTTTTCATGTGCTTCACTCCTCAGGACTTCCACAGACAAGCCAGCAGGTCTGACATAAAACTGACACATCTGTCAGACAGTATTTCCTTTGGGAAACTTACCCTGCTGAAAATGTCTAGCAAAGCATTTGCCACCTTCTCGGCCTCAATGGAGGACAAAGCCACTGCCTCAGGGCATTGTGTAGCTCAGGGGTCTCAAACTCAAGGGAGCATGAGGGCCGTAAATAACCCCAATGATTTTTTGGAGGGCTGCAAGTCCAAGTCATCCATAAACTATATATTTTTATATATTTTTTTAATTAGCAAAAAAGTTACAAAAAAATTTGGTTTGAAGCAACAGACCAATACTATTCTATTGTATTAGTTTCAAATATTCTAGTAATTGCACCTAAATCTATGACAGAAATTTTGTTGTCCATGAAAATTATTGCCTTTCTTAATTTTGACTGCATAGCTGACAATGTTCTGCAGAGACCAGGACACCAACATTAGGCTTTATGTCACGTGATGCAGCCACTTGCAAGGTAGCTGTTAAGTGTTCATCCGTCAACCTTGACCGGAAAATGGATTTGTTGAGCTTCATAGATGAAAAAAACTGTTCACAAACGTATGTATTGCTAAACATCGCAAGGATTCGAGCAGCCATAGAGAAAAGCTTTGGAAACGTATCTCGACTCATATACTTATAAAAATCTGCAACACCTGCATCTATGAACTTCTGTTTCAGAACACTATCGCACTGAAGTTCCAACAACTCCATTTGGAATTCTTCAGAGACAGTGACAACATCTATGGAAAATGGTGTTGTAAAGATGGCAAAGAGGGATTCTAGTGCCTCGAAATCCAGAAACAGATGGTCAAATTCTGCTCGTAATTTGCTGACTGTGTCTGAATATTCTTTCAAGAACTGTTTTTTGACTGTTCCAAGTGACTGTAAGGCAGTGAAGTGAGCTAGGTTACCATTCATCAGCTGTTTTCCCCCAGGGAAAGTTTACATCTGAAAGCCTTGACACTGTCATACATCCACGTTATCATCTGTTTTGTGCCCTGGAGCGTGAGGTTGAGTTCATTAAGATGTTGTGTAATATCTGTCAGAAAAGCATGGTTCGATATGAAAAATGGATCAGCTAGCTGCAGAATTTCATTTTCTTTCATTGCCATGAAGATTGCTATTTCCTGTCGAAGTGCAAAAAATCTTTTTCAGCACATTTCCCCTTCTTAGCCATCTGACTTTAGTGTGATAGAGTAATTCTCCATATTTGGTATCAAGGTTAGACAGAAAGTCATTAAACTGGTGGTGATTTAGACCTCTAGTGCATATAAAGTTAGTCACCTTAACAACAACATCCATGACTTCCTTCATTTGGAGACTTTTTCCACACAATGCTTCCTGGTGCAAAATGCAGTGAATTGCAATGAAGGTGTGAGCGACACCAACACTGTTGAGCTTTGCTTTCAGTAACCCAACTACACCAACTTTTTCAGAACACATTGAGGGTGCACCATCTGTTGCTACAGAAACAAGCTTATCCCACGGCAATTCCGACTTTTCTAGACATTTTTCAAGTTCGCCAAATACATCACATCCTGTGGTTGTCCCTTTCAAAGGTAACAGGTCTAGTAATTCTTCCATAACATTCAAGTTCCTGTCCACACCTTGAATGAAGACAGCACTGTATGCGGTATCTGTTATGCCAGTGCTCTCGTCAAGGGCAATTGAAAAAGCTTCAAACTGTTTGCCAGCTGCAAGTAGCTGCTGGTGTACATTGCTGGCCAATTCAGTAATTCTGCTGCCCACTGTATTTGCAGACAAACTTATACCTTCAAACAATTTCTTCTTGTCTGGGCAAAGAATTTCACTTGCTTTTATGAAGCAGTTTTTAATGAACTGGCCTTCAATGAATGGAAGGAATGACTTTACAATCATTTCACTGATAACAAAGCTTGCCCGTACTGAATCTTCACTCATTTTGTTAAGGTTTGTGAAGATGTTTTGCTGCTTGGCAAAGGCTGATTTTAGTTGTTTAACTTTCTTTTCCCTCATTTTGCCTGTTGTTTTTGTTGTTTGTCTTTCGGCTTTTTCCCAGCAAGGGGTCACCACAGCGGAACTCTGGTCCGCTAATGATTGGCAGTAGATTTTTACGAATTGCCGAGGTGCCAGCTCGATGATGCCCAAACTTTCCTAAGGCATGCCCATTTTACACATGCATGTCTTTCGAACGCTACCCAACCACGGGGAGGACATGCAGACTCCACACAGAAGGCACTCCCAAGTCCAGCCGGGAATTGAACGGGAGAACGTCTTGCTGTGAGGTAACAACTCTACTGCTGTACCACTGCAGTCTTCCCTCATTTTGCCTGTAATCACATCTCACATCATATTTGTTACTATGCATAGTTTCATAATGTCTCCGTACATTGTATTCATTTGGAACGGAAACCGATTGATAGCAGATTAGGCATTTGATTTGACTATTCAACTCAGTGAAAAAATATAATTGTTCCCACTTCTCTTGGAAAACATGCTTTTCATCTACAATCTTTCATTTCTTGGATGACAACATCACTAATACTCACTTATAATAGTAGTCTGTAATAAGCAAACATACAAAGAAAATTATAGTGGTTTCCAAATTTTCTAGTGCTGAAACAAGCACTTCCTTAGTAACAGATGATGACCACAAATTATAAATAAGTATTCTCTCTCTCACTCTGTTCTATTCATGCCACAAAATAACCTCCAAATGTTTTCTAATTTTGAACTGGTAGTACAAACTTTAGTTAGGCTCACATACATGCACACATACACACAATGATCTTTGCATAATTAACCCACATGATCCTGATTTCCCCAAGACAGCCACGTAAACCACCAGGAACAAAGATATCCAGCAGTTGGTGCAGACTGCAGAGATAACTGGCACCTACCAAGTCAGACATTCCCAGTAATCAAATGTCAATAAACAAGTTCATCAGTCACACATTTGTGAATCCTGGGTGGTACAAGGGCATAGGAGTTATGTAGGGTTCTCTGTACCCCACTGATCCCTTCATCAGCATGTCTAAGTATGCACAAGCACCTTTGTTGTTGCCCAGCCATTTTAAGTATGCACAAGCACTGAAATAACACATTTTATTTTGCCCAGGGATCACATCAGCAGTTTGCCAAGTATGCAAAAGCACCAAAATGAAACATGTCCCCACTGCTCCCTTTTCATTAGTACTGAGTACAACAAAGTCAAATAAACATATGGTATTCTCCAAGGGCAGCATATAAAAATTTACACGGCAACCATAACATTCAGCCCCTCATCTCCAAAGTGAGGAAGACTACCTCTTTTAATGTGTGGCAAATGTGCAAAATGATTAATCCTTGAATGCCAGATATAAATCGTAATGGTTACATTCCACAGATTTTCTTAACTATAGAAATGAAACCAAGATTGTACACCACCACTTCTATGGCTTTTACCCTCTGAGAATTACAACGTGTTTGGACCCTGATGCAGTTTTTAATAACTTAGTCTTACAATCAAGAAAAGAGGAATGAAAATCACCCTATCTTTGTTAAAATACAGAGAATCTGCTTGCAGCACAGGGCACCAAACCAGACGACTTAACTGTTCAGACTGAGAGATCCGCATTTGGTGCCCTGTGCTGCAAGCAGGTTCTCTGTATTTTAACAAAGATCCGAAGAGAACTACAATCGCTACAGCACCTTACCTCACTACTTCAAATAGATCTGGAGATGTGCTTCTTTCTCATCCGAGAAATACAGTACAGGCTTTTTTAATTTTTTGTCCTTAGTCGACAATTCCCACACTCCACTCCCAGTTTTAGGGTCAATCTGCTGGAAGGAGATGATCCAACACACACACACACACACACACACACACACACACACACACACACACACACACACACACACACACACACACACACACACACCCAAAAGCCACTTCCACTCCTTGGAAATATATTTCAATTCATGTAATTGAATTGAACAAACGAGCCTAATTTGAGAAGGAGATACCACTGGAGGAGGAAAAACACCTGACTACAACCCTCCAATCGCATCTCCACTCTATTAGGCATGTACGGTGATGCAATCTAGTATACAGGATATATGGAGCAGATGTATGAAAAAAACAAAAAACAAAAAAAAAAAATACACACAACCAGAGCCCCACTAAGCGATTGCAGGACATGGAAAAAAAAAAAAAAACTACAGACAACCGGAGCCCTACTAAGTGATCGCGGGCCACGAAAAAAAAAAAAACCTACACGCAACCGGAGCCCTACTAAGGGATCGCGGGCTGTGAAAAACTACTTAGGCCACGTGTTTGAGACCCCTAGTGTAGCATAATCTACAATCACTAGGATATACTTTTTCCCTGTGGAACTTGGGGTACTCAGAGGACCCACAATATCCATAGCTACCCTCTGAAATGGCTCCTCAATCACAGGCAAAGGCATCAAAGGAGCTCTCACCTTGTCTTCTGCCTTGCCTACCTTTTGGCAATGCTCACAGGTCCTGCAGTACCCTGTTACATCTCTGGAAATTCCAGACCAATAGAAGTTTTGCATAATATGCCTCTTTGTACGCTTTAAGCCCATATGACCTGCAAAGGGAATATCATGGGCTATAGCTAGAAGTGCCAGATGGTAAGCTCTGGACACTACCAACTGCTGTACTCTCTCACCTTCTAGCCCTCCCTCAGGGGTCCACTCTCTGTACAGTAGCCCTTTGTTCCAGTATACAGATTCCCCCTTTCCTTGAGAATCAGGTGCCTTTCTAGCTACCTGCCTCAGGCCTTGCAATGTAGGGTCTGAGAGCTAAGCCTTTCTCAAGTCTCTCCTTGTAACCCTTCCCAGCTCCCCTTCCACAGGAAGTATGGCATCCTCTGACAGTGGTGCCTCACTGTCAGCCTGGGTACTACTACTCACCTCTACCTTTGCAGTTACCCTGTCCAAGGGAACATCAGTACCCACAAGCAGCTGTGGCTCACATTCAGTCTCACTGCTACAGTGTAGCTCACCCCCAGAAGTAACCACCTCAGCAGTCCTGGCTGCAAGTATGCAGTCTGTCTGGGTCTTCCACAGGCTACCAGACCCACATGCTTGTCTCCTAGCCTCACTGCATATAACTGCATAAGTACATAGTACTGCCTCATCCAAATCCTTCCCTCTCAGGACATCTGCAGGATGGTAGTTCCATACCCCTGTTGTCTCAAGACAACCCACTGTTGGCATTTTGTCTTTCCCACTTACTGGCTCTTTCACCTTTTGTTCCTCATCTTGCCTCTGTGGACATCTGTATGCCACATGGCCCCACTGGTTGCATTCAAAACATGTAACCTTAGCTCCTGGACATGTACCTGGACTAGTGGTTTCCCCTGCTATTGGCGGATTCTGTTGGGGCAGTTTGTGCTGCCCACCATGGGTTCATTTAGTCCCATGAGCAGTACTGGGGGTCCCTTTCCTGTACAGTGCTGCCCTTCTTGGTAGGTATAGGTCTCACTTCTTCCCCAACTCCTCTGAAGTAGCACACTGTCTATCAGCTAACCAGATTCTCATGTCCTCAGGCAAAGTGCTAAAGGCTTGTTCCCTTATCAAAAGGTCTGCCAGTCCTTCAAAAGTGGTGACCTGACATCCATTCATCCAGCTATGAAAATAAGTGTTCAGTTCAGCAACATTTTCACATACATTTTCATCTGCCTTGTGTCTATGCTTACAAAACTTTTTCCTATACATTTCAGGTGTTAGCTTAAAACTTTCTAATAAATGTCTTTTTACCGCAGTATAATCAAAACAGTCAGTGTCATGCATTTTTGCTACAGAAGTTACAGCTTTACCATGGAGTAAGGGGGTCAGGAACTGTACCCAGAGCACTTGGTCAATTTCATACTGTTTACATACCCGCTCAAACATATGAATGAAGCTATCAAAATTATCCCCCTCTTTAAACTGTGGAAGACATTTACTGACCTTTTGTGCTTCTGGGGTCCAGTTACTCCCTTCCCCATTACCTCCATGACTCTGGCAAAGAGTCAGCATTAATCTCTCATGCCTCCTCTGCTGTTCATTTTCAGCAGCTTTGTATCCTCGGCTTTTCTATAGCTCATTTCCATAGTCTGGCCTCAAGGGCCCACTCTTTTAGCTCAGCATTAGCTGTCTTTTAAGTCCATTGCAGAAAGGTTGAGCTATCCATATCCATTATAGTAGTCTATTGTCTGATTGTCCTCCAGGCTGTTGTTTTTTGTGAGCTTTTTGATGCTGTGTTTAATCAGGGCTGCTAATCAGATTTGCCATGCACCCAGTCCCCTAGCCAGGTCCCCTGGCATGGCTCTACTTGTCAGCTGGCCATACAGGTCTGCTGACTCTGGACCTGCTCATCTAAGCTGCCTGAAGCTAACAAACATAAAACAATTAACAACTGAATAACAAGTGTGTGATGACAAGTTTGTTTTAGATGTTTAAACAAACACTGTTAAAAATTACATAAACTACATTACCCGCTCATAAGACACCAACACACTACCATTAAAAGCTGACCCCACCCCCACCACTGCCAACCACTTGTAGCCCGCCCCACTGCCTGGCCCTCACAAAGACCATGCCCCCACCACTCAACTAGCCCCAGTACTCTCTCTGTCCAACCACTTTCGTGCCCTCCTGCCAAGTGATACACAACACAACACACACACACAGATAGTATTTATACAACTTCACAGACACCTTTGGAAAGGTGGGCATAGATTCTCCAACTGTCCTTTTACCCAGACTATATGGTATTAATTACTTTACACCACAGCCAAATATCAGCAGCTACTAAACTAAAAAAAAAGGGTGTCCAATTATTACTGTGTAATATTAATATTAATACCCAATATGACTAGGTAGTATGACTTACAGTTTAGGCTTACTTTAGCCTACCTGTATAAATCTGTAATCTATAAATGCGCAGTATCTCTCTAGAGGCCACAGGTATCACTCAAAAACATAAAGTAACAGTAGGACAGGGGTGATTTTTCAAAAAAAAATACCTAATTAATATTTATTTAACTATTGTGTTTTTTTACATTTAAAAACACAAGCCTGTATTTTACATTTATTTATACAGTAGATAGAATTATGTATCAAATTCTATTTGACTAGGCTGGCAGCCTTTGCCCATCTCTCCCCAGTCGTCACACAGGGTATCAATCTTTGATTTCTGGGCATAGTGTTCATACCTGATGGACCTGTGTGAGCAATGTTTGTTAGCACTACCTGAATATTGCCACACAAAGTACCAAATTTCACATTAGTATTATGCACTTACATCTCACTCTGTTACTGCACACACTCTGATCACAGCTTGACAACATGGGGTGTAGATGGGACATACTTGGCTTATCACTCTCATAACAGTTTGGGGAGTTGCTAGAGTGACATGTTTGTTCTTATAGGTGTGTGACAATCAGTTGTATCTACTGTTTGCAGCCTATACGTCTGGGATACCCCAACTGATTTCCTAGGGGGACAGAGTGACAGGCAGCAGAGATGAGCCAATTTACTGGACATTCTGGACATATCTGTACAGTTGTGGGGTATGATTCTGTATGCAGACTACTGCCACTACCAGTATTTGAACCATGGCTGTGTGTGCTAAAAATACAACAGTTCACGTCTCAGTTGCATGTGCTATTTGGATTTTGTTGTCTGTCTTTTCACTGTTTTCTGTCTATGTCTCTCTCAGTTTTACTAAATGACCTCTGGGGATTACACCAGTCATATATAGACATTCCTACACATTTTATTTATGTTGCACAGTGTGGGTAACAGTGCTTAATACAACAGTACAATTACGTGATTGCAAATATACATTACTATATGATACCAGAGTAAACACATGCAGTCCAGCAGTTAGATCTTTATTGTCAGGCTATTATGCTTTTATTTACATACAACCTATATGAGACTCTTCCTCCCATATTCTCTGGTGTATACAGTACTTGCCTTAAATAATACAGGTTTTATACAGTCAATTAACTTATTAATACTTTTAGATTTATTTCCTATGACAGTACATACAACCTCTCCAAGCAACATCCATGGACCTCCTGGTTCGCAGCCCACTCACTTGCCACTGTGAAGGACATAAGAGGAATATTTATCCATACCTATCCATAATATACATGAGCTGGCAATTATTAAACAGGTAGTGGAGTGATACTTACACACATCTGGACCTCCTCTGTCCTCCTAGCCTCTTGGATCCACTGATCCATGAGGTCCTGCTTTTGCCATTTCAGGTCGGCATAGTGATGCCTGACCTGCTCACCAGTTCGAGGTATGGCAGTGGCACTGGTAAGGTCATGGGTGAGATGTTCCCAGGCTTCCGCTTTATATTGGGAACCCTGGTACTGGCCCTGCAGCAGACTCTGCTTATGGTCTTTGACAAAGAGTCCTGCCATGACTCTGGACTCCTGGATGCCCCAGCGCTGTGCCCAAAAGTGCACACCCTCTCCCATTCCAGACACGGTGCCTGTAAGGGGAAGCTACAACCAGTTATGAGATGTATTCCCACCTGTTAGGTTTAAATAGGACTGATTTCCCACACTTTGCTATGATTGGACAGTTTTGAAATGGCTGAGCTATGGGCAAACCTGCTAACCTAAGCTTGGCATTGTTTAAAGGGGTATACCAATGAGCAAATTGAGTTAGCTGGCCTACACTTTGCTTATACCTACTAAGCTGGCCTGTGCAATGATTGGCATTGCTTAATATTTAATTTGCATTCTGTTTGCTTTTTGGCATTGATTTATTATTCATTACATGTTATATACGTGTCTGGTATCCTTGATTCATGTGTACGTATACTGTATGGGGTCCTTGTATTTATTAGGGGACTTCAACACTTTATTACAATTACACCTCACATCTGGGCTTACTGCAGTACTCCAGTTCACATATTTATGTTATGTAGTAGGTTATAGAACATAAGACTGTATATAGATTCCTTTCACATGTTCAGTTTGATTTTACTATAGTGAGGACTTGCTTGGTGATACCTCAGTCTTATGCACTGCTGTGATGGCTTAGTGGTTAACTACTGTGACTATAGTATACAGGGTCCTGGGTTCAAGACCTGCAAGGCTGTTTATTTTGTTTATTTTGTTTCTGGCCAGAACAGCTGCTGTTGCATACAGAGTGATTAAGGCATTTTTAAGCATTGTAAGCAGGTTTGCGTGGTTAAATATGCTTACAGAGAGTTAGCTTCAATATTGCTTATTCTGTGTGTGCATTGCTTACCCCCATGCAAACGGGCTTAAACCCACTTACTAGTGCTTACATATGCTTACTCCCACTTTCTACTGCTTAATAGTGCTTATACTTGCTTACTAGTGCTTACTCCCACCTACCACCTACCACTGCACTAATTTAGACAGTAATGTCTAATGGTTCTTGGGAAGATGGGGGATTTGGAAGCTATATGGAGTTATCATTCATTACACATTTTACCTTCAATTTGTATCCCTGATTTCTGTGTACATATGCTGTATGGGGCACATGTGATTATCTGTGGACTTTGCAAAATTATGACACTGACACCTCACATCTGTATTTAATGCAGTACTCCATTTCACAAATATATGTTATTTAGTAGGTTATGCAACTAATAATATTGGTCATAATGTGATTTGACATGGAAAATGGAATATGCTGCAGTGGGACTTGAACCGGGAATGACTGCTCGTAAGGCAAATATTCTGCCCACTACACTATTGCTATATTGCTTTATTTGCATATATCTTGCTTTTTAATCCTCTTTTGCCATTTAAGCTGCATTAACCGTAGCTAAGCGATGGGCAAACCCGCGCACCTATGGTTACATTTAATCTCTTTCTTTAAAAAATAAAGTATCTTTATATATTTTGTGTTAACTATTGCTCTTGTACATGTAGGGGGATGTTGCTGGGGCTATGCATACACTTATGATTGGTCTCGCTCATTCTTTTAGGACTTTCTGCTGTTCTTCATTGCAGGGGCATGTATATTCTGAGAGCTCTGCTCTCAGACACGCCCTCTGCACTCTTACATGCTCCATGTAAGATTAGGAGCTCAGGCAGCACACCTTCATTAATATACATTGCTTGCTGCCGTCCTGCTCCTAAATGGCCACTTCCGTGCAGGACTAAGCTAGTCCTGCATGGAAGAATAGTAAATCTGGGGGATTAAGAATCCAGTTGGGAAGACAGATGCCTCTTGGATTTATCATCACAATTTAAAATAGACTAAATTTGGGTCTATATATTACCAAATCGAAAAACCCTTTACGTGAATACCTAAACATTGACACCTATAACACGAACCATGAAAATCCCAAATGCACTAAACAGTGAAAAATAAAATAACGAACTGTCATAGTCGGCCAACCCCACCACCCGCTACATATTACCTACCCAAACAAAATAAATAAACCACATACATGCACTAACTAAACCCACTTCTAACCTAAAGTAAAGCTACAAAACCCTACTTCTAACCCTACACTAAACCCCACATACACAACTGACTATGCACTATCCTTAACCCCTCCCTAACCCTAAGGTCTGTAACTACCACACATGTCCCCTACAGACATACACCCAAAAAAAATAAATAATACACATACATACATTTAACAAAACCCTACCTCCAACACTACACTAAACCCCACATACACAACTATCTATGCACTATCCTTAACCTCTCCATAACCCTAAGGTCCGTAACTACCGCACACTTCCCATACAGACATACAACCAGAAAAAATAAATAATACACATGCATAAAGTTAAATTAATCCCTACTTCTAACACTACACTATATCTTACACACATTACCTATCTATTCACTTACCTTAACCCACGTCCTAACCCTAAAGTCCTATCTATCACACACTTACCTTACAGAGCTATATCGCAGACGGGCCAACCATTACACTTTGACATTTCAATTTTCGCTATTTTGGTCATTCGGCATTTCCGTCTTTTGCGCAATCCATGTTGCTCTTTTCATATTTGCAAATACAGCCTTTTGATCTGGTAATAGGAACCCCTAAATTTAAAGGACTTTCACATGTGGACTTAGGTGATGATGTTATATCTGGGAGTGGGTATTTTACCTGCTTATCAGGCAGTAAAGTTAATATGGGAACTGAAAAAAAATGTCCAATTCATTACAGATATTGAGAAATGCAACTTTTGAATCAGTAAACCAGTTACTATTGATGTCACTGTCATGTATAGTGTAATGCTGCAGAATAGAATGGCATTAGACTTCTATTTTGCATCTAAGGGGAATTATGTGCACTCATCTAAATGGAGTGTTGCTCATTAATATCTGATAATGACATGCAATTCATAATAATGTAAAAATTATACAAAAGGTTGAAGAGTTGTTTCATGCTAAAGAAGCTGACAGTTCTCAATATGCATGGTTGACAAGTTTATTTTCTGGATGGTGAGGAAATCTTTTAAAATTCTTTATGCTTATTGCTATTATAATTATTTCATGCATTATTTTATGTGAAAACTGTTGACCATGAAGTATTTTGCATCTAGAAAAAAGTATTACAATACAAAATATGCATATTAAAACTAAAAATGAAAAAAGGTCACTGTTCACAGTCAAAAAAAATCATGATGAAAAAAAGGATTGTGGTGAAAGTATATTATAGAATTTTGTACAAATGTATGACAACATATTTAAAAGAGAAACTGACACTGAAAGGTATTCAAATTGTCTTTTTATTCCTTCTAAGCACAGATTTGTTTATTGCCCATAAAACTATTTTTGTTAAGCACTCGTATAAGCATTGTGCATGTCAAGGACAGAAGGAAACTGCATGTGAAGAATGTCTGATTGCATGTGAAAATGTGTTTACCCATTTTAAAACATGCTGCTATTGTCTGGTCATTAAAAAGTAATTGACCTGAGTAATGTTTCACATCATCAGATGGGGGACTGAGAAAGGAGAAGTGTAGGAAGAGAAACATGCTCAAGAGTTTTGTATAATGCTTTTCCTTTAGAAGAAGAATCCATCTTGTTTCAAGATGAATCCTGACAGCTTAGGCCTGTCTTGATTTTTTCCACTATCTTGGCATATTCTAAATGCCAATGCAGATAGTGCTGACTTGGAAGATCAGAAGTTGTGCCTAATAAGGAAAGGCACAGATAAGGGGTCTGCATATTTTATTAGCCAAACAAAATAGAGATATTTAGTTTTAATTGGTCAGTGGCTATAGCCTGTTAGATAACAAAATGTTTGCAAATAAGCTTTTAAAGTATAAAAATAACTGCAGTTTGTTTCTTTGTTTCTTGAGACAAAACTTCGACTACTTAGTTTCCCACATACATCTGTTCTTTTACAATAAAGGAGATCATTCTACTCTGCTGCATTGTGTTGTAAGAAGTTATTTTGTACTTTAACAGTACAGTCCATATCCACTCTTCTTAATAACTCAACCCCCTCTACTACCCTTCCTCCCTCTAAACTGAAACATCACCACAAAATTCTCTCCTTTAATGCCATTTCCTTCTTCATAAAAAAACTCATTTTAAGTCTAAAACCTACAGCCCTGGCTCCCAATACTCTTCCAGTAGAATACATCAAAATCACTGCAGAAGCCTAGTAATCCTGTACACATCATAATTAACTGCTCCATTTAAAAAAAAATATGCCCATGCCTTATGGAAAAAGCCTTTCATCATGTTCCTGTACAAAGGAAGCAATTCTATAGACTTCTTCATCTTCAAACCCATAGCAATTTTATCACCCCTTTACAGAATTGTAGAGGAATACATCCAGTATCAATTACTTCATTTCATCACTGATAATATCTACTGTCCACTATACAACATGGCTTCCAACCACAATCACAGCATCACTACAGCCCTCCTCATCTTCATCTCCACCATCAATCAAGACAGGACTAATGGTAACTTAGTGTCAGCTATATTCATAGGCTTGTGAAAGACCTTTGATACAGTATGGCAGCATTACTCTCTCGCCTGCTTCTCCAGCTATCTATAAGACAACCAACAGGCAGTTAAATGACAAAAGAATATTTTACCTTTCTCTCCTCCATGGAGGCCTGGCTCAGTAAATCAAAACCACTGCTAAACTCAAATTAATTTGATTAACCCCTAAACAATTCAAATCTCACCACTGCTTGTCACTCAGACAGCTCAACTGGTTAGAATTACATCCACCTACTAACCTTCTCACTAGCAACTGTACACAACTTCATTTACAAACGTAAAAGTTGCCCTACTATAAAATAAATAGTATTCAACATTATTCTTCAAGTAGAACTTTACACTCTACTGATAAAATGTTATCGCTTCCATCCAGGATCAACAGTAAAGCAGGCAACTCTTTATAATCTTCCATTGTTATCACCAGGTAGAACACCATATCTTCTCCTCTCAATAAAATATATTATAGGTTCATAGGTAAGTATTTGGCCTGCTGCCCTTGTGCGCCACTTTAAACCTACTCACTTTCAAACCTTGTGACTGTGAGGTAAATACCTTAACCATTATACCAACCCTCAACCCCTTTTGAAGGGCATGGGACACTCTCTTGGGGTGAACCCATTCCAAAGAACCCTACTCTTTACAAAAAAAGAGAACTCTTCCAGGGGCCCCTGATGGCTTCTCCGGGATCATTTGCATCACCACACTGGATGTCAAAAAAAAAAAAAAGACTGAAACTGCAGAATATGTAATCCTTTAAACTGTAACTAAAGCAATACCTGATGGACTCCTAGCTCTGCTCTTGTCATATTCTAGGCTACATTAAAATGCAAGCAGCTGTCGTCATGTGTCATCATACTCTCCTTCTTCCCCTATATTATACTTCCCGTAGTTACTTTCCAACTGTCCTCCTGGTACTCTGTCTTTCTTCTCTGCAATCACCCAATCCTTCTTCAGCATGACTCTATCTGCCTCTCCCTTCGCCTACTTCTACATTCCCCCACCTTTTGAATACAGGCATATTATAGGTTTCTTTCCAGTATTCTGTTCTTTACTTAAACTATTCCTGTATGATAGTTTCATCAGCGTCTGTGATCCTTTTCACAATATTAGTCTGCTCTATCCTAATGCTTTAAGTACACCATCTAAAATTATGCATAAATGTTGTACTGAGTTGCAGCAACCATTTGAAATGTCAGGATCCGCTAGAGCAGGTCTCAAAACATGGAGACTGAATGGCTGAAAAAAATGGAATTACACATATTAAGTCCTAGAAAGCCATTTCTCAGAATATTCCCCTTTCTCAGAATGGTGATTGCAAAGTCGGTGTGTATATATATATATATATATATATATATATATATATATATATATATATATATATATATATATATATATATATATATACTTTTGGGGGTGAGGAGAGCCTGCCCCTTGCAGAACAGAAGTTTAAAGGAGAAGAGCGATGTTTGAGATTTACTCTTCTCCTGCAGATTTGGTCTTTATTTTCGGCATGTTAGCACTCGACAATTTAACTGAGAACATTTTAATAGGGAGCCTTGAATTGCACTGCTTAATACTTATTACTATTCATCTGTATATGCTATTCTAGTCTATCTGTAACTGTGTACACCTAAACATGTATTGTATTGCACATTTTTTTCTTACTATGTACCATGTTTTATCTTGTATTAATGGAGTTTTTCTCTCTGGGTCTCCTCTGAAAACTGGCACTGCCCAGACAGACTATCCCAGTCAATAAAAGCAATAAGTAAACAAATGCTACAGTTTTGAGAAATCTCAGCATCTTCACAGACACCGCTTTATCCTTTAACCACCACATAGAACTATAGTCAGGAAATCTGTATATCTAGCCCAATTAATAAAGCTATCTCTTCAAAATCAAAAGAAGTTATGACTCCTTTATACACTGTCCTATTCAGATGAACTATAGAAAATAATGCCCTGTTTAGCATGTATGTATCTATCCAAATATATGACACAGCTAGAAAACCACCAGTAGTTCTTAACTAAAAATATCACTAGATTTAAAACTTTCAGCTACCGAGACAAGCTTAAGGAAGCTCTATCCAGTACTCTGTTTCTTATAAACGACTCTATGTACAGTGATTTACATCTGTCGTTTCATTCTGTGAAGGACCCAGCACTCCTTGATTTCCTTTATCTCCACAAAACAAATGGCTTTATAAAAACTCAAACTTAAGATGTGATTCACATTACAGAACAAATAAAAATTCAACAAAAATTCTCCTGTAACTGTTTATAAGTTCATAAGTTTGATCACAGCATTCAGGCCTCACGGTCACCAAGGAACACTTATTCTTCAAAAAATGGTTCAAAGGTTTGTAACAGGCCCAAATGTCTAAGTTGGATTCAAAAGTCTCCAGATTTTTTGACCTGCTAAAGTAGGTTATCAATGCAGAATATGTTATATTATGTTTTATATTTTACAAAGCTTAAATATAGCTTACAAATGTGCTATCAGTCTGAAATAAAAAGAAGAAAATTACATCAAATTTTAAATATGTTTCTCTATCCAGCAGTATAATTTCTCCACCCATAAACACCTCAAGCATGTCTTCTGATGGCATCCCCCAAGAAACAGACCTTCAGACAAAGGTACAGTAGAATGTCCCAGTCCCTTCTGGGTAGGCCATCTGCATTGGCATTAGCAGTACCCTTTCTCTGCTGGATGCTCATGTTATAGGACTCCAAGGCTAAACTCCCATCTAAGAAGCGTTCCATTCTGCTCATTAGCCCTATGTAGCCACTTTAAAAGGTTGTGGTCTGTAATTGTGGTGAACTTAATGCCCTGCAGATAAGGCTGTAGCTCAGACTTTGCCCAGATATTCCTTCTCTGTGGCAATATGGATTCCTCCCCGGGTTGAAGTCTAAAGCTCAAGTGCACAATTGGGTACTCTTCTCCCTCTGAGTAAACCTGTCTAAGTATAGTCCCCACTTCACAGTTGGTCATGTCTAAATACACAATGAATTCTTGACTGTAGTCAGGACTGTCCTACTTCAGGGAGTCCACTTAAAATCTCCTTGAACATCTGAAATGCCTGCACACAGACTGGAGTCACAGGGAGTACAGTTAAAATAGTAAAGACTGTAAGGTGAGTGAATGTCATACTATAGTGGGGACCAAACTTCCTATAGTACCTTACGTCCCCAAGAATGCCATCACCTGTTTCTTGGCAGTAAGTCTAGGCCATGCCCAAATAGCTTGACTGACTGACTTAATTTTTATCACCCAGACTGTAATCTTTATCAGATACGTCTACCATACTCATCTAACATTGGCTGGCCTTAATAGCCAGTCTTGCCCTTTGCGGTCTGCCCAATACCTCCCTGTTATGTTATATATAGTCCAACCACGAATGACTGTAGGTGCCAATGCCATCCAAGTAAGCAAGGGCATATTCTCTCACTCATGCCAGGATGCACTTTATCAGCATCTGGAGAGGCATTCTTCATGCCAGAATAGTATTTTTGCAAACATGTATATCCCAAATGGTGTCACAAATGCTGACCTCCCTCTGGCTGCAAGTGTCAAGGGTATCTACCAGTACAATAACCCTTGGTCAAGTAATTAGTGAACAGATACTTAACTACATCCAGCAGTCTAAGGTTTCACCTGTCTTAGGCATCTAACTCTGTGTGGCTGTTTAATTTTCATAGTCTACACAGAATCTGGAGCTGACGTCTTTCTTTGGCACTAGTATCACTGGTGAGGCCCAGGGACTGTTTGACTACTGAATTGCCCCTGGATAAACATGTCCTGCAGTTCATCTCTCTCTCTCTCTCTCTCTCTCTCTCTTAGGGTTTGCCTAACTCTTTCAAATACCTTGAAGGGGGTTTGTTTGATGGGTTACTTGGGTCCTGGGTCCAGGTCATGATCCACCAGGTGAATGCACCTTGGCTTACAAGTAAACATATCCCCAAATCCCTATAATAAAGCTCAGATTTCCTGAAACTGGGTAAGAGATAGTTGCTGGAAGAGGGCTACCTCATCCACTGAGGTGCCAGAGCAAGCCTCGCCAAGGTAACCTACCACCAGACCTCCCAACCCACTGCAGGTGCTGAGTATTGAGACCTCTGTGTCATAATAGGACTTTATCATGTAAACATGGTAGTTTTTCTTCTGCCTCCTGCCTGACAATTCTGTCATATAGTTAACATCACTCAGTTTTTTCACAGTGGTGAAAAGACTTCCCAAGGCTACCCATTTTTCTGCTGTTGTGATTGTGCCAGGTATTCCTGGGCCATCCCCCTGAGCTCCCCAAGGGTAGTCCTGAAGTTTAGGATATTTTCCATAACAGTCTCCCTGTGGAAAAATATTAATCTTCCTCCCAGTCTTCATGAATTAAATCAAGAGTCCCAGTTACCCTGGTAACGTACAACAGCACCAAAAGATGAAAACTGTATGGATTTCCGGTAAATCTCTCTGTATCCAAAGAGTAGATGGAGCAGGTATGTTTCCCATTCCGTCTTGAAATGGTCTGCAAGTGTACTCAAAGTGGTCTTTATTATAGAGTTAAACCTCCTCACTAGATGTTTTGTCTGTGATTGGCAAGGGTTAGCTTTTAAATGCTTTACCCCCACAACACTTCCACAAAAATGCCAGCAGGTCTGACATAAAGTTGGCACCACTATCTGTCAATGTTTCATGCCGGTGGAAGTTTGGCATAATGGTTAGGGTGTTTACCTTACAAACAGAAGGTTTAGGGTTTTATCCTAATATGGGATAACTGGCTAGGCTTAAAAATGACCCACAAGGCCAATTAGTCTTGTACTAATCTATAAATCTATATGCTGAAAATGTCTAGCAAATCATTTGTCACCTTCTTTGCTTCAGTGGAAGACAGAACTACAACCTTGTGCTATTCAGTAGCATAATCTACTACTAGTATATATTTCTTTCTGTAAAACTTACAAAGGCATCAAAACAGCTTTTTCTCTGGCCTTGACAACCTTTTGACAGTGGTCACAGGTCTTGGAGTGCCTTGTTACAACCTTTGCTATCCCTTGCCAATACAAAATCAGCATAATTTGTCTTTTAGTATACTTTCTGCCCAAAGGATCTGAAAACAGAACATCATGGGCTATGGACAGAAGAGTCAGTCAGTAGGCCCTAGGTACTAAAAATTGCTATATTATCTCTCTCTCTCTCTAGCACTCCATCAGAGAACCATTCCCTGTACACAATTTTTTGTGTCAGTATATGGATCCCCCCCATCCTGGAATATCAGTAGCCTCCTTGGCTACCTCTGTCAAGTCTTGTAAAACAGGGTCTACAGTCTGAGGTTTTCTCAACTCCTTCTGGGTGACTAACCCCAGCTCCCCCTCCAAAGGAAGTCTGGTATCTTTTTACAGTGGTGCCTCAAATTCTTGTAAACTACTAACACCTACCTGTCCCCTTGAAGTAACACCTTCCAAGCCTAGTACCTTTCAGGTGCTGTGGATTTGTTCCTGACTTGCTGCTACTTATCAATTCCCCTTTGAAGGGAACCTACCCTGGATGAAGGTTTCAGCCCCAATGCATCTCCTGCAAGTTTCCTTATTTATGCGTTTGTCTTCATACCTGGCTACATGTAACAGCATGAACAGAAGATACAGCATTGTCAAAACCACTCCCAAGTATAACATCTGCAGAGGTAGCCTCAAACATGGTCACATGCCAGTTCCTTACCTCCACTCTCAGTCTGGATGAGCTGTGGTCAAAGCCAACAGAAGCAGTATCGCTCCCATAGCCCTAACTGGCATGGAGTGCCTTGACAAGTATTACTCCTTCTTGACCACCACAGAGTAAACTATGGTTATGTCTGAAGCTGTGTCCCTCTTGGCAATGGCCTCCTTCCTTTCTACTGGAATAGGATACAGACTTTTGGGAAGCTTGAACTGCTGCTGGCTCTAGACACCCTATTGATTCTTCTTCTCCTGAAATTATAATGAAGACTCTTCCACATCTAATATTTTCTCCTCACTTCCTTCTTATTCCACCTTTCTTCTCTCCCTTTTCATCTGTTTTTTCTTTTTCTCTTTCTCTTCCTCAGTGATAGGACCTCCTTGCAAAGCTGAACCTAAGTATAGATCACTGTAAATAATTTTAATTAATCACAGGTTGGTTCTGCTTTACCTCTTCCTTTGGTTACAATTAACTGTTTGCATTATCTAGTCATTGCTCTTACTATGTTGTATTAGTTTTTATCAGTCGTATTACCATGCTATATAATAGCAGATTAGACTTACCTATTTCATATGTATGTTAATTGTTGATTGCTACAGGTTTTTATATGGTTGCATTATTTGTTCTGAATAGAAAAAAAAGAAAAAAACATGGCTAAGCAGATAGTGAGGCCGTACATTTCCCCTTGACTTGCATTTATAACATTTAATCCCAAGACCTCGATGAGTATTAGAAACCTTGGATTCCCTTGTTACTTGTGGAAAGCACTGTGATGGCTTAGGATTTCCCTGGGGTTTGCCTTCCACTGATGTCGAGTGCTGGGTACCCTCTCCTATGCAGTTGCAACCTGATATCTCAGTAAAGATCACCCTTCATCCCAATCTCCTTAACAGGGTTACATTCCACATCTGCCAAACAAATCCTCATGTCTACAGGTAGAGTGCTGAGGGCTTGTTCCCTCACCAAAAGATCTTCAGGCATTTCATATATAATGATATTTCATCCATTCACCTATGTATGAAAATAAGTGCTCATTTCTCCAATATATTCACTCACGTTCGTCTCTTCTCTCTAATTATTGTTTTCTGTTCATTTTAAGATACAATTTAAAACATTCAAATAAATATTGTTTAGCTTTAGCATAAATTAAACAACAGGTATCACTAAGTTCAGGAAACTACATGAATTGCTTTACCAATGAACAAAGAAGTTAACATTTTCACCCTCTCCCTTGATTAACTTGGTATTGATTAAACAACTTTTCAAATGCCCATGCAAAGCTATCAGAATTATCCCCCTCTTAACATTGTATCAATGTTTTTCACCAACCTAGGTCTCGAAGGTTGACTTTTCCCTTCCCCATGACTCATGTCTCTAGTGAAGGAATGGACGTTCCTTCTTCAGGCTACTGCTATATTTTTCTTTCTCCTTTGCTCCAGACAGTGCATTTCCTCAGTTGCCTCAGGCTCCAGATGTCTCAACTCCAGTACCGTTTGGGTTTTGAGGTCCTCCAAAGATGGAATATATTGTCTGTTTTCCACATGTGGCATTCCCACAGCAGCTGTCAGGCTGCTTCCTGATTTAGTGGGCTGTATTCCAGCTGAACACCTGGCTGAGATCATGTCCTCTTTGCACATGTTGGAATGTGCACTTTCTATAGCTTTCCAATACTCCATAGTCAGTTGTGGTACTTACATCTTAGTGCAATCTTCAGGCAAGCTGATTCTCTTACAGTTTTCCTAAATTAAACTGACTAAAATCAAAAGTAAATGCAGTACAAAACTAAACCTCTCTATATTTACCTTGTGGCTGAGAGGAGACACATACCTTAAGAGAAGAACCTGCTTCAGGCTAAATAAGCTCATTTCCAATATCCTCACAACTTGGTACCAAATGGGATGGATGGCCCACTGCCACCTGCATATGATGACATGTCTGCTAGTAATGTGATTTGAACCCTAACATTCCCAGACAGTGTAACACCTGGCTATGTGATGGACAGGGCCATTGTTCCATGGATATGCTTCACTGCATCATGTAGCAAATAGAACTGATGATTACCAGAGGGAAGGTATCCTGAGTAACACCACTGGTTCCTAACAGGCTAAAGTAAATAAAGAAAAGTACATGCTAATCTGATTCAATAATAAATTCTCCAATTACAACCTAGTCCCAAGAGCATACAGGGAATAGTGTTAGTGACACAACAGGTAACATACTTGCCTTTGGTACTGGAAGATCAGAAAGCTTTTGGTTCTATTCCCACCTCGGGTGCATGGATTAAGCTCCAATACTAGCACTACAGTGCAGCATAAGGGAGTGCTGACATCCTTAGTGTGCCATCCTTTGGATGAGTTGTTATACTGACATCCCAGCTGCCTGAGTTTATGGTAGCTCAACTGGATATTTTTATTTTATTATTTATTTCTGACATTTGTTAACCAGATATGCCCGACTGAGCAAGGGCCCATTTTCAATGGAGGCCCAGGGGGGGGAAGTGCAATATACAGACAGATTACAAATTCCAATCAGAGAATAGCAGTAGTTACAAGACATATTTAACATATATGAGATTTTAAATACAAGATTGACACACTTAGTTAGATTAAGTATACGTCAAGTGACTTATGTAGATTTTGGTGCAAATATAACTGTTACAACAGTAAGAAGAAGAGAGGAAGCTAGTAGCAGTTAAAGGTGGTTAGATTAAATAAATTTCAGGAAGAAAAACAGTAAGAGAAAGTGCAGGTGAGCAAAGCAGATGAATAAGTTGAGAAGAGTTTAGACAGGTAGTATAGAAGGCAGAAGTTAGTGTAAAGATAAGAGAGTGAGGATAAGTGGAGAATAATCACAATAAATTAATAAATTAGGGCTTTGGCCTGTACAGATCCCCGATTTTAGTAGGGTTTCAGTTAGTGCTTTTTTAAGCTTTTGTGTGTCAGGAAGATTTCTAATGCTCAATGAGAGTTTATTCCATGCTAGAGCAACTGAGTAGCTATATAAGTTTTGTCCTATTGTTCTTTTTGGCTTATGGATTACTAAAAGGAACAGATCAGAGCTTTGCAGAGAGCAGGTGGGGGTGTACTGTGATATAAGTGAGGAGATGGTGGGGCATGAGATGAGGTTGTTTAGGATGGAATGAATAATGGACAGTTGGGGGAGTAAGAGATGATGGGGGAATTCAAGTCAGTTTAAAGTTAGTAAGAAATGGTAGTGATGACAGGTGTAAGGCCGATTTGCAGCAAATCTGGCAATTTGGTTGTCAGTTAGATCAAGCTTGGTCTTTAAAGAGGATTATAAGTTAGTCAGGGTAGATGAGGTATACAGAAGGCTGGGAAGAAGATAAGCATAGACAAGAGAAAGTCTAGCGACATTTGTGAGGTATTTTTTATTTCTGTAAAGCAGTCCTCGTTTTTTATGTGTCTTTTTAATACAGTTTAATATGTGTAGATCAAATTTAAGTTGATTATCAATGATCGCACCCAATAGTTTAGTGTGTATATCAACACTTATGACAGCGTTAAGTGATGAGATGGTAAATGATGATTTATGATGAGAAAGGGACTTTAGAAGAAATAGGAGTTTTTTATTTTTTAGGATTAAGTATGAGATGGTTATTAGTAAGCTAGTTTTGGATAGAGAGAAGGGAGTTTTTGGAGAGAGAGTGGAGGTCAGAGAGATTACCTGAGGTGATGATGATAGCAGAGCCATCAGAGTATTGTATGAGTATGGATTGAGTGCAGGAAGTGTGAAGACTTTGAAAATGTTAAATAGTAGTTGTTCGAGAATGGATCCTTGTGGTACTCCAGTAGTGATAGGGAGAAAGAGAGAATAGGAAGAGAGCCATTTGACAGACTACTGCCTGTTTGTGAGGTAGCTAGAGAACCATGAGAGGGAAGGGTTAGAGATATTGAGGTCAGACAGTCTGGTAAGGAGCTTAGAGTAGGAGACCGTGTCAAAGGCTTTGGAGAGATCAAGGAATATTGTGTCAAAACCATGGCCTTAAGGTTAATGCCAAAAAATACGTCGTCATCCCCTTTGGTAAAAACTCAGTTCCCACTAATTACCACATCGATGGCAACCCATTGAACACTGAAGGCATTATAAGAGATCTGGGGATGCAGGTTGACAGCAACCTCTCCTTCAACCACCACATTGCTGCTGTGGTCAGAAATCCTTCTATGTGGTACATCTCATCACCAAGGGTTTTGCATCCAGGAAGAAAGAGGTCATTGTCTCTCTATACTCTTTCCTCAATAGACCAATTATTGAGTATAATGCCCCATTTGGCATGTACTTCACTAGACACCTGCAACAGCTGGAGAGGCCACAGAAGTACCTCGCAAAGAGGATCCTAGGCATTAAATACATGTCCTACATGGACAGAATTAAAAGACTCCAGCTATTCTCTGTCTCATATCACCTACTTAGAGGTGATGTCTGCTTGACTTACAAAGCTATGTCTGACCCAGCTTGAAATCCCAATCCCTCCACACCACACTCTCCAGAGACCTCAACCTCATTACCACAATTAACAGAACATGCTGGAGGGACAGGTTTCTCACCCAGAGACTGCCCATGCTCTGGAATAGACTTCCTATACATGTCAAGCAGAGCATCTCGCTATCCCTTTTCAAGAGAAATCTTGATGAGTGGATGGGTAATAGTTCACCCCAGGGATCACTCCAGTGGCTCTACCTGATAGAGGCACTGGGAACTAACGTCGGGTGGCACGATGCCAGGGCACTTCTATGGGTTAGGCTTGTAAAGGCTCCAGGGCCATTAGCCTAGTATATGCCTATGAACCTATGAACAGACAGGAGACTAGTTTATTATTGTCTCTGGCATGTGCAATAGTTTGGGTGAAAGAAATTAGGGCAGTTGTAGTTATGGATATGGATATAAAAGATACCACAACATCTATTGAAAAGAGTAGGGGAAAGTTCCATGATACCCTGGCCAAATTTCTCCTAGAAGTATAAATACTACATGGGTTCTCCCCTGAAAAAAGGTCACTAGCCTGATGGGACTAACCTGGTCAATAAAGCATAAATAAATAAATATGCACAGCTGTCCTGCATATGGGCTTACAACATCTACAGCCAGGCTAGATCATCTACAAAGCTAAACCTTTAGCCCAACACCCCAGGCTCCTTTCTCACCACTCTCTCTGTGAAACACAATGTCTTCCAGTGTCCTTACCCCTATAACCACTCTTGAAATAAATTATTATTTTCACATAGGACACACACACACACACACACACACACACACACACACACACACACACACACACACACACACACACACACACACACACACGCACATTGTTTGGCTAGCGACCCAACACACCAACTACTGTGCCACTCTTGATTTAGTGAAATATACAGTATAAAACTAATACCTCACTTGGAATGCACTCAGTCAATTTGGCCTTAATGGATACTACAGTTCACAGCCAATAGCGCTTAATAATAACTTCTCCTCAGATAATAAATAATAATGTATAAACATATATCCAGCTACAAGATCTTAGAAATGAATAAATAAAAACTTTACTTACACACCAAATATAGCTGTAATCATATGGCTCACATACAGAAATTCCAAAGAGTAAAGAGATAGACAGAGTTATGTACTAGCCTAACATGATGACACAGAGAAAACAAGATGTAAAGAAGTAACTACACTACTAATATACATGAAAGACAATGCACAAAGAACATAAAATATAATCAATTGAACAGACAGAAATAGTTAAGGGAAACTCTGACTAATAGTAGCAAAATAGCCTGACTCTAAGAAATACTCTCCCTAATTATTTTTGTGAATAAAAGTTAGTAATCAGCAGATACTGATTTTAAGGTAAACTGACTTGTTTTTTCAAACCTTCAGATCCCTATATGCAATGGAGTAGTTTCTTATGCATATTCTAATGACTTGCAAGTTCTGGCCAGCTGTCTCTATGAAGGGCAGTTCAACTTCATTTTTATGGCCTTTGTTCCTGACACAGGGAAGTAGGAAGCCACATTTTACATTTCAGATAAAAATTCCATGCAAACTTCCTGTCTGAGAAGGGTGATAGACACAGATCAAACAGTTTTCAAATCCTGGATCTAGTTGCTATGAGTTTTTTTAAAACTTCAGCTCTGCCCCTTGCATATTTTCTTTTATAGGTTGCATAAAAGAAAAGATTCTGTTAAATATTTTACAAAGCTTAAGTTGTTGTTGTCTTTCGGCTTTTCCCGGTTAGGGGTCGCCACAACAGAACTCCAGTCCGCTAATTATTGGCAGTAGATTTTCACGAATGCCAAGGTGCCAGCTCGACGTTCAACCTTCAACGAAGGCACGCCCATTTACGCATGTCTTTCGAAGACACCCACCCAACCGTGGGGAGGACATGCAGACTCCACACAGAAGGCACTCCCCGCACTCCAGCCGAGAATTGAACGGAAGAACCTCTTGCTGTGAGGCAACAAAGCTTAACTATAGTTTATAAATGTGCCTACAGTCTGAATGAAGAAAGAGAAAAAAAATGATCACATATTAAATAAGTTCCTCTACTTGGCATACTGGCTATATGATAAACTATTACTTTAAGATTCACAAGTAGTCTGGGGCTATAAGTCATGTGACTGGGAGCAGTTCTGCCTGTCAGACTAAAGGCTTGATGAAGAAGCATTTCATTGTGGGTTACATATATTCTGTGGCCTCCATGTTCCATCCTGATGTATTTGCCCCCTCTGTAGCTTAGCACCTAGGACAACAGCTCTATCTACCTCATCCTTCCTATAGTTCTGTGAATTAATAAAAAGGGTAAGGGCTAATACAGCAATATTGTAGTACTATTATATAGCATTTTACCTATATTGCAGAGGGATGAAATACAAAATGTGCTAGGGACAGTGCTACTCCACGAGTAGGACAGCCCTGTTGTTTATGTATTGAGAGCATTGGTTGACTGACAAACCATATAAACATAGAAAGAAAAAGTGATGCTGGCAATAGCTTTTGGATATCAGACATTGCGTGACTATGATTTAGAAAATAAATCAAAGTATCAGTTGATCATACGTCCTTGCAAAGTACTCTCAAAATGCTTTGCAAAAGGAACCAGTTAGATTGCATAGGATGCTACTAGCTCTTTAAAAGAATGACATGAAGCTGCAGTACAAACCAGGAAACCTGAGGCGTATTACATTTATGGTAAATTGGTCCTGTCTCAGATAATGCAAGGAAGATTTGCAGGGATGAGACTTAAAATGGCTGTGAGATGTCACCCAGACAATAGTTATGAAAAACTGCAGAAATTAAAAGCTAATACTAGAGATATTGCAGAGATGCAACCATTATAAGTTATTATGACAAGCTGGACAGGCGACTTAAATCAATTTCAACCACCAAGCTAGACACTTTTCATGTTCATTGATGAATTATCCAACACGTGAAGTCTTTTGATTAAAGAAGATAAGATTATAGGTTCCTCTTTCCATTTCAGTGAAGAAGCCAAATGCAGTTGAAATTATATATGACTCATATCTGGAAATGCCAAAGCATAAAGAGATAGACAGCGGTATCATGTACTGCCCTAACTTGATGATACAAAGAAAACAAATTATGCAAGACCGAAAACACTCTGGCACATATGGCAATCAAAACTAGAACGAGGAGTTAATTCCACGAGAAATTCTAGCAGTGTTGTGATCAAACTGGAACTCAACATATTCCAATATAATAACCTTAACCATCTACTCTTTGTTGCTCATTACCCCAAAAGTCATTCAGCTGAAAGATGCATGGTATACTGGAAAAATCGTGTCAGATACTTGTCCACCATTTCACATGTCAGTTCATTTTTTTTTCCAGGGACTAGGAGTTTGAGAACGTCTCATCAAAAGTAAAATGTCCACAAATGAATGGGCAGGTTGAGTATATGATACAAATTAAAAACAATAAAAAAGAAAATTTGACACATGCGATGCATCAAACTAGACAGATTGTTACTTACCATTACTGGATACAGAAATATGCACCTGTACAGGCCATAGTACTTTCACCTGCTTATTTGTTGATGGGGTGAAGGCCCGGAAAAAGTTGTCTACATAACTTCACTTCTGCTGCCTGGAAGTAAATTGATATCAGCAAAGCTTCTTCCAAGGAAATAAATAAAACAGAAAAATTACTATGACAAGGAGTGCAAGAAACTTTCACTACTAAAAAAAAATGAATGATTATAGATCAGATTTCTGTGCAGACTTCACAAAGTCATACAACTATAATTACTCAACACACAAATCCACTATCATACATGTTAAAGTGAAATGATACAAAGCGGTACAGAAGAAACAGAAGATATTTCTTAAAGTTACCAGAAATGGTATCTGTACCAGAGAAATAAATGAATGCATGCAACAAGGAACTGAGACAGCTGCAAAGACTTCAGTGTGTCAGTCTTCATCTGTGTCACTTACATCATGTACTGAATCTTGTGACAATGTTATGTTCAAACCTTCAAACAGACTGTTGCAATCTACTTCTCATAATGCTGCTAATGAGAATGGGAGTAAGCGGAAAAAGATCATTGTTAATGAACTTTAGGATAATCAATACTATCCAAATTATGGTAGAATTATTTAAAAAATTCCAGTATCAGGACTGTACATACAGGAATTTAATTAAATTAAAGCTTAGCACTATGGTTGTCAGTACTATGTAATGGGTCTATATCATAACAACAAAACTTCAAAATTACGAACACTGTGAATATCGAAAATACCGGACCTCGAAGTGCTTTTTGTGAGATCGCAGTAAAGGGAAGATCAGAATATTTGCCCTTCCTCACTGTAGTGTGATTTCGGACTTGGTATATATATATATATTTAGTGGGGGGTGTGGGAGGTGCAGCCCCCCACAATAACGAATTTGAGGTCTGTCATTTTCGATATTTACAGCGTTTGCAATTTTGAACTTTCATTGTTCTAATATACACCTGTATGTAACAGTTCCTGACTCACTAATTATAGCAGTATTGTTAGCTATAGTTTACATAATGCATATTTTATTGTAGTTAAATGTACATAAATGCTAAACATGCATTATCACGTCCTTTGGGAAGTCATCTACCCTAGGCAACTACCACATTGACAATATGCTCCTAAGAGTTGACCCAGTTGTTTGGGATCTGGAAACTTATGTGGACAGTGTCCACACTTTCAACCAACAAGTGTCCATTGTCAGAAGAAAGTACTTCTATATTGAAAAGCTTGTAAACAAAGGGATTGTGTCTAGATCTAGGGATGTCTTTGTCTCTCTTTACTCATCCTTTATTAAGCTAATCACTGAGTATAATGCCACCTTTGGCATGTATCTATCCAGACACATGCAACTGGAATGCCCACAGAGATACTTTACTTAAAGGATACAAACCCTAAACAATATGTCTTACATGTACCAACTCAAAGCCCTGTACAGACTGCTAAGAAGTGACCTGTGTGCAGCATATAAGGCAACCTCACAGCCAATACTGATGGATTTACTGCACATCAGCAAGTCAAATGGCATCAGAAATACTCAACCTAAAGATCTAAACCTCTTCTGCAACAGATACCACTCTGCAGAGGATACCACTTCTTTGAAATACATTTCTAGCCACATAAACCAAAGCTTAGCCTTGTCCACATTCAGGCACAACTAGGCTCTAAGGATGTGACAGAAAATTTACCCTAGGACTGCCCCTTGTGCTACTAATGGACAGAGGCTGCTCCTTAATGATTCATCCCTGCATGAGTCCCCTCAAATTATCTGTGGTATGATGTCATTCTCACTAGGGGTAATATATAATTAGTGACCATGGGATGGGTAAGGCCAATCTAACACCAAATGGAACAGGTTAATTCAAGCACCAAAAGAGAAACTGGCTAAGCTTAAAATGCCCATAAGGGCAGCTAGCCTAGTAGTCAATTATGAGCCTATATAGAAAGAGAGACCTTCCTTTTAATAAAATAGGTATGTGAGGTGCTGTTCCTTTAAGATGTTCAAATAGTCTGAGCTATGAGTCATGTGACTGGCAGGAGTTCACCACCTGTGAGCAAAGGTTTGATGTAGAAGCGCTTGCGCACGTGTGTGAGTGTGTGCATCTGTGCGCACGTGTGTGTGTGTGTGTGCGTGTGTGTGTGTGTGTGTGTGTGTGTGTGTGTGTGTGTGTGTTTGTGTGTGCTGCTTGTGTTCCATGTCATCCGTATTCCATACTGAAATATTTCTTACGTTTTTTTCATTGCAGGACTGACTCTTGGCTATTTGAAGTTTATAATTTAAAGCATGAGCACTGTACTTTTTGACTGGCTGGATTTATACTTATTGCACAGATTAAAAACACACTTTAAAATCTGCATGAAAGTCTGAAAGCAGTTGTGGGTACCTGTCTCTTTAGTTTGGAAACTGCACAATTTAAACTGGAACTGGAAATACTGACAGTATGGGGTAAATTAATCTGAATGTCATAATTTGCATTAAAAAGTCAACTGGAATGGCAGAAAATAATGTTTAGCATTTACTATTGTTTTCTGATGTTCTAGCTGACTTTGCAGCATTAATCATGATGTCTGTATGTCATTAAAAATGAATAATGTTTGAAATGTCAGAATTACTTTTGTTATGAAATCCTTCTAAAATCACTGAGACTTGGTCATAATTACTTTTATATCCACCATAAGAAAAAGCTTTCTCTCCTTAGTTTCTTTTGCACTGTGCAGGATGGTGATGCAGATATGGTCAGAAGACTGATCTTGCTTTTCATATATGCATCTTCCTTTTGTCAAAATTGATAGTACTGTCATTTGGCAATCATCCTGAAGTGATAGCTAATCATAAAACGTCAAGAGAAATGTTTAGCTATGCCAATATTATTAGTAACCTGATGCTAGTTCGTTTTTATTGAGCTGTATTCTGCTGCTGACTAGGCCATATACACAACATATTGATATTTCAAAAACCAATAAAAAGTTTAAGTTACTTCTAGCATGTAAAAGTCACTAGATTTTAAGATTTCATTCAGAGGAAACGTCATTTCTCCAGAAAAAGCTAGGAATACATGCCCACTCAAAATATCTAAATGCATGGTGCCCTTAATCCACTATTTCGGTAACATTATATTTTCTTGACACTATACAGAGCAATCCATACTGCATCGCTGACAGTGTCTCCTTGTTCTCATACACTTTTACACATTTCTGTTTTACTATAGCACCTACTTGGTCTCTACAGTTCCTCTTGTGATGCATGGCTGTTCCTTTTATTTCACTTCTCTGCCGCCTTTCCTCAAGCTTAGTTCTTTTACTTATATCCCTTGTATACTTCCTTTCCTTAAGCAATGTATTTTATCCTCTTTTAGACTCACTTCAAAGGGTACTGTATGCAAACCATGTACTTTGTTGTTGTTGTTCTCTGAACTGTTTCTATTCTGCCCAGGTTTTATGCTGATAAGCTCTTCAGAACTGCACAATGTAGTCTAGATGAACCTTAGAAAATGTCTGTAACAAGGAATACTTATCTCCTAGTGTGCTTGTTTCTTTCTCAGATTGCTTGTTTGTCTTTAGGATCCCTTTTGTCTTTTGCTGCTGCTATCAGTACCCCCCCCCCCAAAAAAAAAAAATGTTCAGCTGTGGAATCTTATCTTGTTTCTCCTTCCAGACAGATTGTTTTACTTTTTTGCATTGACTCTAAGCTGCCATATTTAGACAATTCCTCCTGTATTGACAAGTCTCTTCTTATCCTTTCTGCAGTTCATTCTGCTTCATCATATCTTATAATTCGGTGCCATTCATTTATAAATACACTAAATGGAACAGACCCAGTACTGATTCCTGCTACACACCGCTATTTACCTTTTTCCTTTCAATGAACTCATTTTACTATAACCATTTGTGTCTTACTGTCTAGCCAGTTATTTATCCATGCTATCCTTAGAAAATTAATTCCAAGCCTGTCTAGTTTGTTCTGTAACACCTGTAAGCATGGTGTCAAATGCCTTGTTAAATTCTAAGTAGGCCATATCTACTAGTCCTGTCTGATTTCATGCTGTAGTTACCCAGATAAAGGGCAAGATTCATAAATATGCACTTTGCAGCTGTTTAAGGTTTATAGGTGAATGCCACACATCATGGTAAATAAAATACATCCAGGAGAGAATAGAGAAACTGCAGATAATGTGTGGATCCCATGTTATACACCAAGCAGAATAATGAAAACATGCCCAGTGTACCGAAGCCTACAACAGTAGTACACTTCCTAACTGAACTGCTATGATAATAACTAGGCTACATATGTTCCAAGTGACTCTACCAGTATCAACTGATCTGAGTCAGTAAGCACTAAAACGTATAGCATTCTGGTGAAGTACATTTTGTGACTATAACTCAGGTCATAGCCAAATCACAAGATCACTACAAATATTGTTATAGAGGGGATAAAGGAGTGTACAGGACAGTATTTAAGGAGAAAAATCAAATAGAGGGAAACATACAAAAGAAACATATAGGAGGCTGGGATTATAAGGTAACTTTTTGGGACACAGCCTGTTTTATGGAGGGGTACTGTATGTAAGTGAAGACTGGATATGTAAAGAAAGAGTAGGATGGTGTGCAGGGTAAACAAACAAACAAACAAACACACAAACAAACAAACACAAGACAGTCCAGACAAGCAGTAGTAGTTCTGCATACATAGGATGTTGGAGGTTTGAGCATACATATAGATGGACAAATAGTGATAGGGTTGGACCACACACAAGGTATGGGCTAGAACACAATAGGTGGTCACACAAGTTATGAGGCAGGGTTGGTGCTGCCCACAGGGGTTTGTAAGAGCAGCTTGGAGGGCAAACTACAAAAAAATAATGTCAGTTGATGATCCCATGCAGAAATTGCAGTATGATACCTGACCCTCTGGTGACCTGGTGATCAAGGTCTGCCACATCATCAGATCTGTAATTCAACATAGAAGGTGTTTATCTAACCAAGATGTGGACCAACTTGACAGTCTGACTGTATCCTCCATCACAGCATCTGCCGCATGCAACAGCTGTAGTTGATCAAAAGATACAGGGTCATGGAAATGTTCTTGAGATTCACCTACTTTTTTATTATTATTAGGATCACACCATGAACCATAACAGGGGGAGATGACAATGAAAATGCTGGGCCTGTCAGTCTTCCTCTTCATCATAAGGCAGACCTGCAAAGTGGAGACACAATAGGAAAAGTGCCATAACTGTAACTTGTCATTGAAACACATTTAACTCTAATCAGATAGCAATGATACACACCCCTTCATGTAGCCATCAATTCCCCCCTCCAGTGATTCCCCCCATTAAGCTATAGCTCCTGATGAGCTGAAATGCAAAACTGCACTCATTATTATTACTTCCTCGTGAGTTAAGTATTTAACTTGAAGCTAAAAAAAAGTCCCATTTCTGGATGCATTGCTCACATTTCAGCTTCTCAGTCCTGCAGCCTTTCAGGACAGCATCCTTTCAGATTATCATAGTTGTGCTGGCATAGCCACCCAGTAGTGTGAATATGGTAATAAGTGATGACCACATTTGATGTGACAACCCATCTCTAAATACAAAACATGAAAATGGGGGTTAATGCCATGCCACAGTGGTGCTGGCATTGTTTGCCAGATTACCAGATAAGCATGAGACTCAAGTCTGCTAGGCAACCACTTTTTTTTTTCAAGGGCCCATCATATGAGTCTAGAAGCTGCTACTTTGCTGCCTGAAATGAATGTAAAAGACATTAAGAAATATCTTCATTTCTTTCATTCTCTAAGCAAGAGCCCTGTGTTTGTAAATCCTACCATTTATCTTTGCCTTGCAAGATGCCAAAAGCCAAATGGTATACCAAATTGGTAGCAACTCTCATAAATGCACATGTAAATGAATAGCACCTCATGAAAGCATTCACTGCTGAACTATATGCATCTACCCACCCTGGGAGATCAGGAATGTGATACGGCTATTTTAGACATACTGCTCATTACGACACCATTGTGCAGGAAAAGAATTAAGCCTTTCAGTGTCTCTCATAACAAGTGGCCTCAATTCCCAACATAATATACAAAACACATAGGCATTTTTGGAGTTTAGTTTGGCAGCCCAATTTTATTCACTGGTATTCTGAGAGTGCCACAATGCTGTGATTACCATTGTGTGACTTCTCATTGTTGCGGATATATGACTGGTGTAGTTTAGTTTGGCAGCCCCATTTTAGTCACTGGTATTCTGCGAGTGCTGCAATGCTGTGATTACCATTGTGTGACTTCTCATTGGTGCAGATATATGTCAATTGTGGAGTTTAGTTTGGCAGCCCCATTTTAGTCACTGGTATTCTGAGAGTACCGCAATGATGTGATTACCATTGTGTTACTTCTCATGGGTGCAGATATATGCCTTTTGCTGCTAGGGTTCAAAAAGGTGCTTAGGTATCAGGGGCATGACATACTAGTAGACATGTTTCTTAGGGGTATGTGTAAAGTAATGGTTTACTGTATTTTACCAGTTTCCCTACATGTTTTAGTAACCACACCATCAGTTAAATATTGTTTGGATTGGGAAGGGGGTTATACCATGCAATGTCAGTAGATGATTTCATGAGCTGTCCTTTATCAAGAAGTCTTATGTGGTCCCATAGCATGATGTATAAGTCCTACATACAGTCAATATGCTGTTTAGGGAAGTTACACATGCAATATCAGCAGACAGGTTTACTGGTTATTCACTATGAAGAAATATTACAAAGTCCCATAGCACAACATATAAGTTATGCATACTATGAATATGCTGATTGGGGGTAGCTGATGCTGTCAAACAACAGATGAGAATTCAGCATTGGAGATTGATCAACATATGTGCAAGTGTGTGATCCAGGAACAGTCTCCTGCCACACAGTCCTTAATGGAGCTGGTAGGTGTGCTGTGTGGGCTTTGTGACAATGTACACAGGTACATGAAGACATTGAAACCAGATTTCATGAAAGGATGTTTATGATAAGGGCTATGGTAGTACACATTGCTGCAGTGAGCAACAGCCTATGTATAACTGCCAGTGCACCCATATCTGCCCAGACTGGAAGTATTTTCCATGACTTGAGTAGTGTATAGATATTGGATTGCTATATACATGGGACATTGCAGGGAGCATGTTCAGCAGCTATGGCTGGAGCTGACAGAAGGTTTGGTATCCTTTGCTGTGGATGGTAACATTGTAGTTGAATAAGACTACCTACCAGCAGGACTGGCCACCTTCACCAGCAAACAGCATCTAAATCCAGGCATCACAGTACTAGAACATCATCCATATCCAGGCCACATAGTAGTTAAACATCATCCATGTCCAAGCCACATAGTAGTAAAACATCATCCATGTCCAGGCCCCAAAGAAGTAGACCATCATCCTTGTCCAATCTTCATAGAAGTAGAACATCATCCTTGTCCAGACCCCATAATAGTAGATCATCATCCTTGCCACAGGAAATCATGAGACCTATGCACTTTGACCAGCAAAGATACAACAGGCCAAGGTCATGAAGTAGAACACCATTCGTGCCTGGGGAGTCCTTGAGGCTTTCCCCATCTCAACAGCAAAGTAATACCAGGAGATTGACATGCAATAATTCTTTATCCAAGTCACAGGAGGTCATAGTCACTGACACCATCTATCCTTCCCAGATTTCCTCCCCATCAGCATTCTACCCCAGTGACATGTGTTCCCACACCCATTTCCTGTTGATAGTCATCTGTTACTGAGCCTCCTGGTTCCTGTGCATCTGCTGCCTTATGTCCACACCTTCCACCCCATTTCCTCCATTGAGATTGTGTTGACAATGGAGTGCCACTCTGTCTCCTAGCACCCTGTGTAAATTATGACAACTGTGGCCCATGCCACCCTCCATCCCATGTGATGTTGAGTTAGTGTCTGATACACAGTAAAACCAGACCATGCACTGACTAGCAAAGCCTGATAGGAATAAGCACATTCAGTAAATAATAAACATTCAAAGGGGGATATTCTAGGATGATTCTCTGTCACCACTGCTGTTTTGCCTTGCCCTTAACCCATTACTCTATTTACTAAATGTATTAGGCTACGGTTACAATTTGGCTCCTAGAAACCAATCTTGTTTAAAGACATCTCATCTACTTTTTGTGGATGATTTAAAATTATGTAGTGCATTACATAAGGAGTTGAAAGCACAACTACAAATGGTTGAAACCTCCTCATGTGATATAAGAATGTTATTTGGTCTTGATAAATAAACAAAAGCAACTTTTAAAACAGGAAAGCTGTAGCACCACAAAAATAATAATCTGGGACAGGAACGTGATATAAAAGAACTTGAGCAAGGGTGAGTGAATTAGTATTTTGGAATAGACGAATGATCTACAATAAAACTTGAACAAATGAAAATAAAACTCAGTAAAGAGTATTTCAGAAGACTAAAACTAATCTGAAAACTGCTTTGACATCCAGGAATAAAGTCCAAGCTATAAACCAGTTTGTTCTTCCTGTTCTAACGTATGGTTTTGGGGATATTGACTATCCTCAAAAAGTATTGGATCAGTTGGACAGGAAGACAAGAAAAATGCTTCATACTTATCAAATGAAATATAAAAATTAGTGTATACCAAGATTATATATTTCCATCTCTGAAGGCGGTGGGCATCCTCAAAATTGATTACATGTATAGATATGGAATTGTGGGACTGTTTACATATCTGCTGACCTCACAAGATCCAAACATAGTGAAGGTTTTAAAATGTGAGGAAAAGAAGTCTAAGATGACATCCTTGCTTAGTTTAGCAGAATCATTTTGGTGTAAAGTAAAAATGGAAATCAAACAAGAACTAGATACAAATCAGACAGGAACTGAATGTGCTAAAAAACAGAGGAAAGAATATAAAGGAAAGGGTCAGATGAAAAGGAAAGAAAACTGGAAAATCTATAGCTATAGCGGCAAGCAGAGATCTCCTGAAACAACCTCATGTTGACCATGACTTGACACATGAATGGTTTAGGAAAGGTAAATTGAAACCAAAATATGAAAAGCTAATAATGGTTGCCCAGGATGGTGGACTATGTACACATTGGTTTACAAACTCCATTTAACATGTGGGAGAAACAGACAAATGCATGTGCCCTAAAAATGAACTGGAAAAAGTCACACACCTTGTTGCTGGGTGTGATACACTCATGACAGAGGGACAGCAGTCTATGCTAATCACACCAAAAGCATTGAGCAACACTGAGTGTGTTTCTTCTATTTTGCAGTAAATGGCTTATTGTGGATTGCTGATTCATTTTACTGGCACTTTTGCTAAGTGATACTCAACCCGCTACTATACACTGCTATTTTCTGCAGCTGTCATGTTAGAGTAAGGATGCAGTCTTCATTGTAAAAGCTACTCCTCAGAGACCCAAGAGTTAAGGCAGAGTCAAAGTACCAGCAATGCATTGCTTGCATTTACTTCAATGACAAGATTCAGCATTAATGTTGATATCCATTCATTTTAAACAGCTGTGACTGTGCAGATGTTTATATTTTTTCTAGAGAGGAGCATTTTCTTGCTCTTCAGCTTTCTTTCTTTAATTTTTGCAGGCACTATCTAGGGGACTGCCAAGGGAGCCTGTTTAACTAGTTGTCACTCTGACTGCTCATACCACAAGAGAGATGCTTTTGTTTTTGCAAGGAACAGTATCCTTGAAGACAGATACCCACAGTGAGACCAGGTCAGCCAGATAGACTTTCTGAATATTTTTGCTATTTGTTGGGATGACACTGGATTAGTTACTGACCCATTTTTGCACGTGTTTTCTTCTGCAGCATCCATTGCATTTCCTCCTGGAATACCTCTTGCTGAAGCTTCTCCAGGTAATTTGAATTTACCATTCCTTATCGTATGCTATAAGTTAGGCAGTGGAGTATAGTTTTAATCTATGTTGAGAACTGTTTTCATTACTTCACCATAATTTAGAATACTGATACTGTTGCTTACATTCCAGAGTTTGGGATCAGCCAGGTAAGTCCCATCTTTAATTGATTTTATGGTTTGCTTAACTGACAGTGGCTCCTAGCTTACAACTGAGATGATTATTGAGGCATAACCATTGCTAGGGCACAGAGGTTAAGTACTATCTCATTTTGTTACCAGTTATCTGTCACTTCAGTGAATTTGGACTTTATTTTAATCTTTTCTTGTTTTGCCTGCCCCTAACATTGATAAGTCTCACTTCATTTCAGCAATGACTATTAGTGTTGTCACTAGTTTCATTCATTATAAATTATTTTATTTAGATTTCTTTAGTGCACCAGGCAATATTGACCATTTTGGCTCAGCCCGGGCGAAATACAAAACATTTCACAAACAAAAATTGCAGAAATGTAAGCAATAACAAAATAGTGCTGACTAATTACATATAAAATACTAAGTATGTACCTTCCAGTGAACAGGCACAGGGCATTATACAATCAAGAAGTGCAATGTACAATATACACATAGTTTCTAAAGTGGGTTAATCTTCAATGAATCTTGAAACAGGAGAATACATTCAGAAAGGAGATAGGTTAGGTAATATGTCCTGTGTTGAAGCAGGAGCATATGGCTTGGCTGAAGAAGTGCTTTTTGAACTGCATTCTAAATTTAGAATACGTGTTTATTTCCTTAATGTCGCTGGGGAGAGCTTGCCAAAGAGGACACACCTGAGAGGAGAAAGCATGAGCGGTGCTGTAGAGTTTGGTTCTAGGAGTAATGAGAGCTAGTGTGACTTGTGAATAATGTCTTAGGTTGTGTGAGGAGGTTTTTTTTGCATTTAATCTAGCTGCAAGGGAAATAAATGTGTGGACTTAGTAGTCTGTGGCATTAGGAACCTAGAAGTAGGTTAGAGCTTTGTTTTATGGTAATCAACTTTTTTAGGATTTCATGCATTCATTTTCCCCACACTTTCATGTTGCTATATTTTACTGCTATAGTCATATTTTGCCCATGTGCTGTGTCAGCAGGTAGAGGCCGGCCAACGTGGTAACCCTGGGTGCATTTCCTTTGTGGGATATCAGTCTTACTGCTGCTTCCCTGTGGTAAAACACTGTGGCTCTTTCCTCCATGTGGTATCTAGGGTACAGCTTCCCAATCAACAGTAATTGGGACCAACCCTTTCATGTCCCCTTTTATGTTTTTTATTCTAATTGTAGATCAATATGCATCAAGCTGGGAATTGCCGCTTATCTGTTCCATGATGCTGATCTTGGTTTTATTATGGAGACCTGACTTGATGACAACTTTGGCCTCCATGGAGACTGCTATACCTCCTAGTTTCTGCATGATACATAATCCTAGACAGAGCCAAACTGAGGAAAGCATTAAGATTTACTATGGTCTCAGGCTGTAGTTTATTTAGGTTACAAATACAACTAATTCCTTTTAATTAATTTTTGCTGCAGGAGAAAAGTGTGGGTTTCTTGTCATCTACAATCCACCTGGTTGTGTGAGAACATTCCTACAAAATTTACAGATGTCTTCATTAACTCAGTCTTGGGTCATCGACCCCTTGTTGAACTTGGTGGCTTCAGTATATGGGTTTATGATGTTGATCACTTTTGCCAAGACATTTAGTTGTATAATGAAAGGCTTTGGGCATGTTCAGATTATTTCCTCTGCAACCATAAATGTGGACACAGTTTAATACTAATCTTCCTTTTGGATTTGAAGGTCTTAGGCCAAAAGAACACTTCCACCACCAGATTTGACTACATCCTGGTTCACTTTGGAATGGAGGTACCCAATTTTAACCACTCTCATCTTGAACTAAGGAAGATTCAGTCTATTGGTCATACTACTTTGGCTATTTTTTCTTCCACACTCCTTCAGTTCACTCAGTAGAGTGGTACTGGCTCTCTCAATACCTTGATTAATAGCTGCATCAAATCACTGTCTTTGGGACTTAAGGTAGTAGCCCCAAGCTGTGTCTGTCCTGCTTCCAAAAGGAAGCATGAGGTTTGGTGTAACCAGGAGCTTTGCATCATGAAAATGCAAAGACACAGACTAGAGCTTTAGTGGTGGTGTGAAGGTCTGTGGAGTGACAGATTTGGCCTGTACAAATATTATACATCATACCAGGCTGAGATTATTCTTAAGAACTGAGTTTATCAGCCCAGAGATCTCAACAGTAGCTAACTGACCAGCTATGCTCTTTCAAGTGGTCAAAAGGGTATGCACTCTAGCCTATCTCTCCACTCATCGAAGTAATTTGCCCAGTAATCTGACTCAGCTCACATTATCTTAACCAATGGGACTAGCAGTTGCATTGAGTGCAGCAGATAGTACTTGATAGCACTGATTATGACAATATCATTGCTGTGATCTCAGGCTTGCACCACATGTCTTGTGGTCTACATCTTGTCCACCAACATTGTGTTTGGTAAGCCATGATATTCTTAGCCCACTTAGTTGTCAGGTCTTGATTTCCTTTGTGCTTGAAGAAGATCCTTCTTACTCATATCCTTAAAAAACATTTCTTGACTGTGACATCTTTTAGAAATACTGGCCCATCTCTAACCTTCCCTCCATTGCTAAGATTATTAAGAAGGTTGTTTATGTACAGCTTAAATCCAGTCTCACAGCCAGTGAGTTCATGGATGCATTTAATTCTACGTTCTACACACACGCCATACTACAGAGACTGTCCTGGTTTGAGTCATACCTCCCAACTGTCCAGATTTTTGCAGAATGTCCATATTTTTGTCTCATATTTTTGGTCAATTCCTCATAACATTTGTGGTTTTCTGGGAAATCACTAAGGACTGAATTCACTAAATAATGACACGTTTGAGTTTCAGACTTCATTTCCTTCAGAAAATGCTTCCTAACATATTCTAACAATTTTCTAAGAGCTATATTTAATACTTGTCCCTATTTTGGACCTTTGTAGACCCATTATTTTAGGCTCTGTCCAGGTTTCTTGCACTAAGAAGCTGAGAGGTTTGGTTTGTGTAGTCAGTAATCTTCTCATGGCTAGAGACCCCTGGTGTTATTTAGTACTGGCCCTCTTCAATCTCACAGCAGCACACATATACACACACACATTGTGTGTGTGTGTGTGTGTGTGTGTGTGTGTGTGTGTGTGTGTGTGTGTGTGTGTGTATGTGTGTGACTGTATAACCTATATGTATTTTATATAATATATTATATATTATTATATCTGTGTGTGTGTGTGTGTGTGTGTGTGTGTGTGTGTGTGTGTGTGTGTGTGTGTGTTTGTGTGTGACTGTATAACCTATATGTATTTTATATAATATATTATATATTATTATATGTGCGTGTGTGTGTGTGTGTGTGTGTGTGTGTGTGTGTGTGTGTGTGTTAGTAACTGTATAACCTATATGTATTATATATAAATATATATATATATATATATATATATATATATATATATATATATATATATATATATATGTGTGTGTGTGTGTGTGTGTGTGTGTGTGTGTATGTGTGTGTGTGTGTATTTTGTATGCATATATGTATTTGTGTGAGCGTGTAACTGTATAACCTATAAATATATACATATATATATATATATATATATATATATATATATATATATATGGGTCTACTTCATAGAAGCAAAAATTCACTTACTCAAAACACACATAATCAAGATGATAACAGCAAAATGGCAATTCATTGACTCCTCACATCACTGACAGATTACCGAGGGAAAGAAGGCAATCATCCAACAATAAAAACAAACCACTGCAAAACACAACAAACCCACACACCCCCAATGTGGGGAGGAGCTGTGCCCTCCCAACTAAATATACCAACTCGGAGATCACAACATAGTGGATTAAAGAGCAAACTTACAACTGTTAGCCAACTGCCTCCTATCCCTCGGTAACCTGTCGGTGATGTGAGGAGTCGATGAACTGCCGTTTTGCTGTTGTCATATATATTGTTAGAGTGTGCTCAACAATATACTATGGTTGAAAGTAATTTTGCTGCAATTATGCAACATAAATAATGTATAAGATAAAGCTTGCTTAAATGTAGAAATAGAGTTTAGTAATATGTAATCAGCATCCATACTAAATTACCATGGCTTGGAAAAGGAATCTGCTGAATGGACATTTTTCCCCTTACAGACTCAAAACAGGATGTATGCAAGAGTAAAAATACAAAATCTGCTTTTAAAGAATGGACACTTTTCCCTTACAGACTCAAAACAGGATGTATGCAAGAGCAAAAATACAAAATCTGCTTTTAAAGAATGGACATTTTTCCCTTACAGACTCAAAACAGGATGTATGCAAGAACAAAAATGCAAAATCTGCTTTTAAAGAACAATGACATGTTATTCTGCATGGAAAAACAGGATGGCACAAGAACAGATGTTTTTTATACAAAGATCCAAATAAAATACAGGATGTTCACACTGTCAGAAAAGCTGATCTCTGACAATGTGTTTTCTCAAAAATATGTTTTTCTTCATAAAAAACAGGATATGCTTATCAGCATTGACATAAGAACACATGTTTCTATACACAGATTCAAATAGAATACAGGACAATGTGTTTCCTCAAAAATATGTTTTTCTACGTGGACATCAGGACACTGTTACAGATATTCACACTGTCAGAAAAGCTGGTCTCTTACAAGACATTGTTAAACAAGGAAGTTTAGTATTGTTTCTACAGGATAAGCAATTCTCCAAAATATGTTTATGCATGACTAAAAAGAGTATATAAAGAGCTGTATAAATCCAGCTAGGTTAGGGGTATGGTAGGAACACATTTGGTGTTCTTAGGTAAATGTTATATCTCTCACATCATCTGTACTATATGAGAAGTAAAGTTGGAACAGTACTTTTAAGCTGCAACATGGTTTCATTTGATTTATTATAAAAAGTTATTTGTTACTGCTCTTTACAGTTGATGCTGCAAAGTATATTCTCTCATCAGTGTATATTCTGCAAGTTTCTGTATGCAACAGACTGTGAATGCAAATATAATCAGACTTTGAATTTTAGCAGAATCCAGCCAGCAAGACTGAGTGTCATAAGAACACTGCAAATCCATCACCAAGCAGTAAGCAGCTCCATGTAATTTTTTCAATGGCAAGCTAGCCTGCATTTGAACCTACAATCTGCATTCAACCACAGGAGGAGTGATGGTAAGCCCTGCAGAGGGTCACTTCAGTTAAATTGCAGTAACTAACATTTATGCGTATGTGTCAATTCTGAGCAGAAGTATTCCAGTTTATGCAGCTTGCAGTAGTAGAGTTTTTTAGGCGTCTACATCCGGAGTGAGACTGAAGTTCCAGTCGCAGTGCCATAATTTCGCTAAGAAAAGGGGAATATCCACTAGCACAGCAGTCCGCTGCCTGTTGTGCTTTCCCAGCTTCTCAAGTGACTTTGAAAAATTTCCAGCCATCTGCAACAACAGCCTGATCACCTGTTTTCTTGCTCACTGGTAAGACTTTTTTCTACGTCACATTTTTTTTAGTATGGATGCTATCAGGCAGAATTCTAGCAAATGTAAGCCAAGTTTTACTCTTAATGTAGCAGAACAACCAGATAAAATATGGAGTAAATTGCAATGTTGGTATACACAACACATTAGTAAGTGTAAAACCTTGCTAGGGCAAGTTGACATACCAGCATTATGTAAGTGGATTGTAACATTTGATTGGTATTTGCAACAAAAAAATGAAGTATATCATAGTAAATGTTTATTGTGTGATTCAAAGGAAACTGCATTTTGTGTAATATGCCATAAACAAGTATTGCATGATATTGCTAAAAAACTAGACTGTGCAGACAGATCTGTTCATGATAAAGAATTAATTAATAATACACAGCTTTCATTATATCCAGATGTAAAGCAGTTATGTCCTGTTAGTACATTAATTTCTGAATTACAACAGCAATCAAATCTGTTATTGACAGAGTCCCCTGTAGATCTAGTAACTCCCTTTAAAAATTATGTACAAGCATGGAATGATGCCACGGCTACACATACAGATGAGGACAGAAACAAAGTTTATGATACATTGACAGAAAACTTTAATAAGTTTTAAAAGAGAAACAAAATGAATTTAAAATGTTCAAAACTGACATTCAAGATCTCTGTCAAAAGTGCATAGGAGCTCTGCAGTCAACAGAGGAATCCAATAACAGGTATCATATATCCCTTAAACACTTACAGGTAGAAATGACAGACCTTAAACAGCATCTGAAGGAAAAGGAAGAAGAATTAGATGAATTAACAGAGACTAACCTCCAAAATACTATTTTGATATCCCAGCTTAAAGAAGAGTTAAAACACAAAACCAGTCCAAATTATAGAACAGGGACAGGGAACGACTACAGATTTATATATACAGTCTAGATTATTACAGAGTTTACCACAGTGGAATGATAAAAAGGCATATTTTATAACATGCTTACATTTGAAGAATGGGTGGCATATACAGCAGGATCAGATATATGGACAGATGCATTACTTAGATGTTTCTGGATTTTCATTCCCAAATGTTTTAAAACTTTCATACAATTAAAGCAAGATGATTATCAGTTGAACACTAAAGTAGGACGTATGACAGCCGTTTTAATGGCATTTACACAAGGGCAGCCTCTCACAGCCAAATTATTAGATAATTTTAAAATTACTATCACAGATAAATTAATGGAACAAAGTGATCATTTTAGACTTGCATTTCAAATCATATTATAAAAACAGACAGAGACATGGGAAAAAGAGACATACAAAACAGTTAATACATTGCTTCTTAGAACAAGTCAAAGGGGTTCCAGGGATATTAAATGTATCTATGAAGAAAATTCTGATACCCTCACTGATTTGGTACAAAAACTAATGAGGGGACGGACTATGGCCGATGATGGGACTTTATACTCACACCATATCTTTGCATGTGAAGATAATAGTGAGCCATTTGAAGTAATTGGTGAAGTGAAAAACAGGGGAAGGCAAAGATGGTGTGACCAACCACCAGCAGAAAGAGCTGTGTCAGCACCACCAGCTCCTGCCTCTATGCTTGTAGTACCAGGATCAAGCACAGGTAATGAGCAAAAGGCACCAACATGCTTCTTTTGTAAAAAAATAGGACACGTTAAGCAAAATTGTGATCATTACAAAGCCTGGCAAAAAAAGAAGGAAGAACAGGGAGTGTTTCCAAAAAGAGAGCAAACAAATTTACAAGAAAAGTAAAAAAAGCAGGATCATGTACCAAAACCTTACAATATTAGTAAAAACTGTTATAAGAGCCATCAATATACAGGAAAAGGGAAAGTATGCCCGGTAGATTTTCAAACAGTTTCACCTGTAAATCCGAAACATTTGATAGAACAGGCAGGAGGAATAGCTAGGCAACAGTTTAAAAAAGAGATTGAAAAACCTAAATATGTAGATCATTCAGACACAGAGGAAGATGAGAAACTAAAACATGAGGTGTGTCATATTGCATTTGATAATAAAGGAGAGGATGAGTGGATTTCCTTACAATAGGGATGTGCCCCCCTACTCTGGTATCTTTCCTGACTACCTTTAAAAGGGTCGAGATGGATGACCACTGATTGATATTTGGGTAGAGGGGTCACTGTGGAAAAATGTCTTAATAGACACAGGAGCAGCAGTATCTGTCACAAACCGACAGTTACCAGTAAATCCTATAAAAAAGGTTTGCATTTCAGCATTTAATGGCACAGGATGCTATGCAGTGAGTAGCCGAAATGTGGACATAAAGTTTAGTCAAGAGGGACAAATATGGAAGGGTGCATTTTAATGCATCCATCTTGCACAAATACCATTATTGGTATGGACATTCTAGGACCTTTAGGCATAGTAATTGATTTACCTAATGAAATTCTGTGGATGGGAGACAAACAACAAAGAGAGGAAGAGCAAAATACAGGTTGCTATGCAATCTCTCTACCTGACAAACCTGAAAACCTACAGGCTATATAAATACAGACAGTGAGGATGTATGGAAGCATTTACAACAGCAATTCCCAAATCTATGGTCCAAGGGTCCCAGTGATTGTGGGAAACTAGAAAGCCCAGTAGGAATAGGAAGTGATCAGGACTATATACCACCTTTTCAAAAACAATATCCTATTCCTAGGGAAGCAGAAGAACATATGGAAAAATGTATTGCAGAATGGGAAAGAGAAGGGATTATACAAAAGGCAACAGTCCTACAAATTCACCAATCTGGCCAGTTAAGAAAAAGATGGTAGTTATCGTCTTGTTATTGATTTCTGAAAGGTTAATCAATATACCACTCCTAGAGCACACTTGATTCCAGGAGTCCCAGAGTTGGCTGCACATATTAAGCCACAAAGTAAGTGGTTTACAGTAATAGATTTAGCAAATGTTTTTGCAGTGCCAATCAGGAAAAAAAGATTGGCCAAGATTTGCCTTTACATTTAAAACCAGCAATATGTTATGACAAGGTTACCACAAGGGTTTCAAAACAGTCCAGTTATTTTTCATCAGACAGTAGGATCCATTCTACAACATTTGGAAAAGGATGATTCAGTAATACATTACATTGATGATATTTTAATTCAGTCAGAAACAGTAGAGGAGCATGTATGGCTTCTTAAGAGAGTTTTCATACTCTACAGCAAGCAGGGTTTAAGGTTAAAAGTGAAAAATTCAGTTTATGACACAAAAGTTAAGTTTCTAGGTACTATTATAAAACCAACAGGAAGATCTCCTTGCCCTGTACGTGTACAAGGCATTTTACAAATGGAAAAGCCACTGACTATAGCAGACTTACATAAATTCATGGGAATCATGAATTACAATAGGAATTTATAGAGGATTATGCAGCCGTGGCTGCTCCTATACAAAATGTTACATGAACAAAAGAACTCCACCTTTTTAGAGTGGGGATCTCATGAAGAGGAGGCATTTTCACAGATAAAAACAAAACTAGCACAAGCTACAGAACTAATAGCGCCCACTCCAAGGTTACCATTTGTGTTACAAGCAGCAGCAGGGAAAAAAACACTGTCTGTGGTACTACTACAGGAATGGCCACATGGTAGTGACAACAGAATGGAAAAACATTACCCAGTCACTTTCTTTAGCAGAAAGATGACTCCAGTGGAATTGGGTTACCATCCATGTATACAGCAGTTATTAGCCATTTACTGGGGTATTAAACAAACTGAATATTTGACCGTATTTTCCAGCATTATAGTACAAACACCACATCAAGCTGTAAAAGCTTTGATAGACAGTTTTGAAATGAATAAAATTACAGATGGTATTAGTCAGGCAGTCTTTGCAAAATGGATGGCACTTTTGGAATGAAAACTGTTACTATACAGACAGGGGATAAATACCATTTGTCAAACCATATGGGATATGAAGGAAAACAGCATAACTGTTTAGAAAAGATAATGTCACCTGAGGTGCAATTTTTAGCATCTGATTTTGATCACTTTAAGCCATCTATCTTTGTGGATGGAGCACGATATTGGGACCAAGGCAGATACTGGACAGGATTTGCCATAGTTCCAGAGAATCCACAATTGGGTTCTCCTGAACTAATCAAGTTACCAGGGCATATGTCAGCTCAAAGAGCTGAACTGGAGGCAGTATTGTATGTGCTAAAGTATTACAATCCTATTAACATTTTTTCAGATAGTGCTTATGTAGTAAATTATTTAAGACTACATATGGAAACCTGGGTAAGACGAGGATTTGTGGATTGTGTAGGTAAACCATTATGGCATGCTGAAGTATTAAAAGACATATATAAAGTTATCACAATGTCAAAACAACAAGGACAGTATAGCATCTTAAAAGTAAAAGCACATCAAAAGCCAACCAGTGAAACTTACAGATTAAATGTGTTAGCTGATACCTTGGCCAAACAAGCAGCACAAAATGGAAAAGAACTTCCAGAATATGAGTATGCCAATGTAGAAGTTAGTGTCTTAAAAGAGCTAGATAAAGAGTCAATAGAGAAAGACCTTGTAAATATACAAAAACAACAGGGCTTAAAAGAAGAAACTGATCAGTGCAGATTGGCAGGTATACCACCAAAGGAGTACTATGCATACACGACCTCCAAAGGGTTACAGTTGCCATATGTACCATTTCAGTTGGCACGCCAGTTGGTCAAGTTAAATCACCAAATACTGGGCCATATAGGAACTGATAAGTTATGGGCAGTTGTAAAAGAAAAGTATTGGAACCCAAATTTAAAAAGGTCTGCAAACTGATTATAGAAGAATGTTTAATCTGTCTTCAGGTAAATGCTAAAAGCAAAAGGCCTCAGTTACATCGAGTACAGCCAGCGGATAGGCCATGGTATGCAGTTCAAATAGATTATGCAGGTCCATTACCAACAACAAAGGGAGGTTACAGATATCTACTAGTAGTAGTGGACGTCTTTTCAAAATGGGTAGAAGCAATTCCTACCAAAACCATGACAGCAAAGGCAACAGCAGAAGCCTTATGGAAAAATATTTTCTGTCATTGGGGATGGCCACGGGTTATAGAGTCAGACAATGGCCCACAGTTTGTTAGTGATCTCATTAAACAAATGTGTAATTTGTTAGGCATACAGCAAAGGTTTCATGTACCATACCATCCACAATCTAATGGCATTGTAGAACGTATGAATCGGACGTTAAAAGAACGTCTAAAAAGGCATGCTTGGAAAAGGGCAATACATGGGTACATCATCTGCCTGGTATTTTAATGGGTATTCGAGCAACACCAAACAGCAAAACAGGTATTTCCCCATATGAAATAATGACATGCCGCAAAATGCCCATACAATTACCATTTGATCCAGATTTACCTAATGGTAGGCCCATGCTAGAAATTAGCAAACATCAGGAATGGCTAAAACAACTTACTAGTATATGTGACTATAATGCAAGGGAGCAAGCGTTCCATCTATGGAAAAAGGTGCCAATAATACCAGCTGAAGAAAACCTTCCCTGTGGAACCAAAGTATTGGTAAAAACATTCCAAATGGAAGGACCATGGGCTAGCAATTGGCAAGGCCCTTTTGAGGTAGTGGAACAAACTGGACCATTAGTGTACAAAATCAAAGGAAAAAGAAAAACAGAACAATGTTGGTACATAAAGATCAACTAAGAATGATAAAAAATAGTGAACAATGTAAATCTGATTAAATGTATTCTTTTGTAGGTTTCCAACAGAGAAAACCCTAATGAAATTGACATGGTTTAAAGTGCATCCTTTTGGAAATCCAGTTTCGGATGACCAAAGGCAAAATGATTCAACAATGGAATTTCTATTTAAAGGATGTTTTTTTAAATTGATAATAGCTATTATACTAACTATTATTGTATTGCTTAGTATTAAATTATACTTACAACCTGTTAATCAAACTGTAAAGTTACATAAGAGAGAGAGTAAAGAAATGTGGAAAAATTAACAAGACTGGTCACCATCTTTTAACACTTTCTTAGCAAGACAATGTTGGTATGCAAAAAGCATGAATGTTTCTAATTGTTGGGTATGTAATTTAATGCCAAAAATAACAGGGGTAATGCCTCTAATACCTATTCCACTAAATTCTCTTAGTAGTTGGAGAGTATTAATAAATGAAACAAGAGATCAAGTTATAAATGTACAATTATGTAAAGCAAGAGTACAGTTATCTGCTATAGTACAGGGGATCACATGTTTTCAACAAAATGGAACTGTTCCAGTGGGTAATAGCAATTGTATTCAAACAATTGAAATGATAAATTTTCACAACCACATACCAGTACGTGGAGTATTTTCACATGGTTTTCCTATTTTAATACCAATTAAGGGTCAGTTAATATTAAGTGACACAGCAGTATTTCACTTTTCACAAAATGACAAAAATGACTGTAAAACTAATATTACATGTTGGAGAAGTAAAACAGATAAAACCTTTACAGTTGTACATGATAAAACTCCTACTATGGGGCAAGTAAATGGCAGTCTGGTAAATAGCAGTGTTGCTCTATCAGATGGGTTATATTACATCTGTGGTAAATATGCTTATAAATGGTTACCAAAGGGATGGGATGGCACCTGTTATATAGGATTAGTGGTACCAGCAATGCATCATGTAAAAGAGTTACCAAAAGGAAACATTAGGAATACAAAAAAGAAAAGGGATATATTACCTGTAATTGAAAGTCCAGAAAATCCAGTAGACACCTTAGATACATCACATATATATAATCAAAATCTTGATTATATTAAACTAAAAGATATGGATTTAGGAGATGATGTAATCTCTGGAGCAGGTATTTTCCCTTGGTACGGGGCTGCAAAAGCCATCTGGGAACTGAGAAAACTATCTAAACTAGTTGAGGTATTGGCAAATGCCACTTTCAATGCAGTCCTTGACATTACTGTCGAAATGACAGCAATACGAACTATGGTTTTGCAAAATCGAATGGCATTAGATTACATATTAGCATCACAAGGGGTACATGTGCTTTAATAGGAGAACAGTGTTGTACATTTATTCCAGACAAAACAGAATCTGTAAAAGCACATTTAGAAGTGATTGCACAAGTGTCTCAACATACTAGAAAAAACTGGAATGATGACTGGAGTAAATGGTTTAGTAATCTATTTACAGGATGGACAGGAAAAATCACTGTATTTTTAATTTCTTTTATTGTTTTTGTAATGCTTGGTTGCATATTATTTACATGTATTAAAGTCTGCTTAGCAAAAGCTAGTCAAGTTACTGTTGTTAATTGTCATAATGAAAAAGTATTACCAAATAATGCTGAATTTATTTCTCTAGTTTAAAATAAAAAAGACGGAATTGTTAGAGTGTGCTCAACAATATACTAAGGTTGAAAGTAATTTTGCTGCAATTATGCAACATAAATAATGTATAAGATAAAGCTTGCTTAAATGTAGAAATAGAGTTTAGTATTATGTAATCAGCATCCATACTAAATTACTATGGCTTGGAAAAGGAATCTGCTGAATGGACATTTTCCCCCTTACAGACTCAAAACAGGATGTATGCAAGAGTAAAAATACAAAATCTGCTTTTAAAGAATGGACACTTTTCCCTTACAGACTCAAAACAGGATGTATGCAAGAGCAAAAATACAAAATCTGCTTTTAAAGAACGGACATTTTTCCCTTACAGACTCAAAACAGGATGTATGCAAGAACAAAAATGCAAAATCTGCTTTTAAAGAACAATGACATGTTATTCTGCATGGAAAAACAGGATGGCACAAGAACAGATGTTTTTTTATACAAAGATTCAAATAAAATACAGGATGTTCACACTGTCAGAAAAGCTGATCTCTGACAATGTGGTTTCTCAAAAATATGTTTTTCTTCATAAAAAACAGGATATGCTTATCAGCATTGACATAAGAACACATGTTTCTATACACAGATTCAAATAGAATACAGGACAATGTGTCTCCTCAAAAATATGTTTTTCTACATGGACATCAGGGCACTGTTACAGGATATTCACACTGTCAGAAAAGCTGGTCTCTTACAAGACATTGTTAAACAAGGAAGTTTAGTATTGTTTCTACAGGATAAGCAATTCTCCAAAATATGTTTATGCATGACTAAAAAAGTATATAAAGAGCTGTAGAAATCCAGCTAGGTTAGGGTGGAACACATTTGGTGTTCTGAGGTAAATGTTATATCTCTCACATCATCTGTACTATATGAGAAGTAAAGTTGGAACAGTACTTTTAAGCTGCAACGTGGTTTCGTTTGATTTATTATAAAAAGTTATTTGTTACTGCTCTTTAAAGTTGATGCTGCAAAGTATATTCTCTCATCAGTGTATATTCTGCAAGTTTCTGTATGCAACAGACTGTGAATGCAAATATAATCAGACTTTGAATTTTAGCAGAATCCAGCCAGCAAGACTGAGTGTCATAAGAACACTGCAAATCCATCACCAAGCAGTAAGCAGCTCCATGTAATTTTTTCATATATATATATATATATATATATATATATATATATATATATATATATACATACATACATACACACATATATACATAGAGAGAGAGAGATCTGTTTGTGTATATGCATATATGTATGTGTGTGTGTCTGTGTGCATATACATGTATGCATGTATAATGTGTGTATAGACGTACTAGGGCATTAACAACCAGTAGGGCAATGTTAGTCATTGTGGGTAACTAAAACTAAACATGTGTACGTGTTTTTACATATATGTCTAGTGACTGCCATTGCCTTTTCAAGCTACTGTACCACAGCAGATTGCAGAACAATAAATAACCCAGGATGGAACAATGTCACCAGCAAAAAGTCAACACCTCAATTTATTTTATTTAGTTTTAATTCTTTATGAGTGTAGCAGACATGTCTTAAAAACTGACTTACGTTGCTCAACATTCAGTGTAAATAATTCTGTTAAACTTGTGCTTTTTGTACTAGACTCTAAATTCAGTGCTTTACAAAAATAATTGCTTTATCAAATCAGCTTTGAATAGTTTCATAATATGATTGATAAATACATTACTGACATGTCCCTATAATACCTAGATATGGCAAGAGACTTAAGAATAAATGTACTACATAAAACATACAATAAAAAGACAAGGCTGTTTTAAAGTGCAAAAGGTTCCTTTCAGCTTCAAATAAAACTGAGCTCAGCTGACCCACAGCCCCACCCACATTTTTTTAATTAATTTACAGAACCAAGATCTCCTGTGAATTCCATCTTACTACCAAATGAAAATATTCCATAAAGAAAATTAAGGATGATTCCCAAGACTATGACATTCTGGTAGAGTGCACCAACATCCTTGTGAGTAAATTCTACTCTATTTTCAGCACCCCATTGCATGTGGCTGCTTTGCTTTTGAAACTATTTTTGACCCACTAACCTTAACCCAGACTTTAACAAATAAAACCCTGTCTAAAGTGGAAGACACCAACTTCTTGGTTCCAGACAACATCCTAAGTTGCTGTCGCACTAATATCAAGCACAGCCTTGAACTCCTATTGCATATCCTATTAAGAAATAGCTCCACACAGGCTCTGTCCCAACATGTGTCAACAGGCCACATTGTTCTTATCCATCAGGGCAGATTCAGAGCCAATCCAAAAATGTATTATATGATCAGCCTTATCTGTATAATTTCCAGTGTCATGGAAAACAAAGGAAGTGGTGAGAAGGATGCAAGCAATTTACTACTGTAGGGCATGAACTCTTATGGGTTGATAATTGAGAGTTGGTATAATGGTTAAGGTGTTTGACTCACAGACACAAGGTACAATGCTTGATTTTTGACTTTGGGAGGGAAATTGGTTAGGTTTAGAATGGCCTATTAAGAAAGCTAGCCTAATAACTAGCTATGAACTTATATGGGCTTGGGGGATGACATAATGGTTAATGTGGTTGCCTCACAGACTAGAGGTGCAGAGTTTGATTCTCATTAAGGGAAACTGGCTAGGCCTAAAGTGGTCCATAAGAGCAGCTAGTCTAGTACTTACCCATAAAGTTATAAACCTATAAAGGGTAGTACAGGCCTGTTAAACCTGATCATCTACTTCAAAGACATCACAGCCACTCTGAATAAGGAAGCATTAGTGCAGAAGGCTTATTTAAATTTCCCAAAGACATGTGTCACCATTTCAGATGCACAGACAGGTCCTAGACAAACTCTTTGAGTCTAGGGTCAATATTCATGATAAAGACTGTTGGCTAATTCTCCACATCATTTTAGGTAACCAGCTATGCTTCATAGGGTCAAGTATGCATTCTTTAACCTTTCAGCATATTTTTTCAGATGCAGTAATAATCATCTACCATCTCTAGATCGCCATGCCTGTTCATGGCTACAAACTTGGTACAATCGTCTTGGCCCTCTCATACTCCAGCACTTCAACATAGTTTAGACATAACCCACTCCTCAAGTAAAACATAATTGGATAAAGGCAATATGAGCAAATGCAGCACAGTCACTGTCTGAAAGCAAATAATTTATCATGTATACTAGAATCCCTTTTAGTCTGTGATTAGAACCATTTGGCCAAGTACAGACTGGCAAATCTCCTTTGCTTAGCAAGTTGCTATAGTAATTAAAACAGTCTTTGGTATGACTCAGGTAACTGTGTCCCTCTACACCATGCTGGGTAGCCAGTCATTGAGGACAATAGCTCCTGAATACATCTGAGGGACCCAAAACATTGAGTCCTGACACTTTCAAAATTAAAGTATGGTTCTAAAACATGAAAGTAAATTCTGAAACTCACTGTTACATTTTGAAGCATTTTTACTTCTTCTAGCTTCATACCCAAGATCACCACACCTTAGAGAAGGAGGGAATACTCTGAAGTACCCCAATCTCAGAATTATTACATATTTCCATTGATCACACTTAAATCATTTCTGTTCCAAGGATTGCAGATGCACTTCTCAGATTTTCAACCAGCACATTATGAGTACAACATCCTGTATCTGTGCTTCTGACAAAACAAATGGTCTATTTACAGAGTGCATACATGCATTACCATTAGGACTGATGGACTTGGAAGCCTGAGTTACTCAGATAAACCAAATAAACTATCCCACTTTCGCTCTTATATTGACTCTTGAAGTGATCTATGCCTTACATTTAGAAGAGCTAACACATGTAAACACAGTTAACCTCAAAAATGTTGGACGTATTCCATTACACTGAGAAATAAAGCCCTGGCTATGACTGAAATGACCTGAGATTGATTAGTGACCCAGGCACTGGAGGAGTTAGCAGCATAGGATAGGATTGGGCAGTTGATGTTTGCTGTCCTATCTTTGGAGAAAGGAATAAAGTTTGGTTTGCTGCAGTGCTGATGCCAGATGGAGGCCAGGTGTCATGGCAAGGGCAATGTGAATGGCCGGAACATGTACACCCACCAAGCTATGTGGTGAAGCTCCGTGGCTAGCATGTATATAAGCATGCATATGTCCATGCAGTTAACACTGTGGGATGTTCATATCAGGGTACTATGGAATGAAAACAGGGATGCTGGGGCTGACAAAGGCCTTCATGGCTATCTGAGTGACAGCCTCTGTTGATGTGAACAAATGAGCAATAACATAATGGAAGGGCTTATGGTCAGCTGGCACAAGAGAGAACAAGGTACATAAAAACAACTCAAAGATCTCAAATAACAGTAGCTGTAAATGCAATGGGTCACTTACCTAATGTGTCCCTCACATCTAGAATTAACTATTGTCTTACCTCTCAACTCTTGTGATGTAGGCATTATGCTATGATTTTTGCCTCAGAGTTAGCCTTGCTGTTCACAGATTCACTGATTTTCTTCATAAATGTAAACCTAATAAAGGGTACATGCATCTTTGAAAAAGTGAACTAAACACATAGAAAGACCTATTATCACCAACTAAATGGAGTCTGGTACATGAAGATATAGTGCTTTTAAAAATAACAGTGTTCCTCTTTTGAATCCGCTACTATGATCTGTAAAGGCCACTGCTACAATTTTTAACAGTTAGAGGTTGAGAGGTATGAGTCCCACTCAACTTAAAGCAAATTTAGTCCCTTCCCACCTTTAAAAAAAGATCAGATAATTGCATAATTATGTATAAATTCCATGATATGATGACTGTGCAGATGTTTCTTGAAAACCACTGGGCCATAAGGTTGGTGATAACTCTGTTACTGTCTCTGTTCCAAAAAATAATTGAAGCTTTTGTTATCTATACCTTCCCCTGGCCTAGGACATAGATGCCGAGGGTATTGACCAGTCTTCTTTTCCCAGGTAACAAATAAAATAAATATGCCCAGACTCCTTTTACCTAGTGTGTTATTTAATCAGCACAAAGTTTATTCTCACTCGATGACCATGGTATTCTTTTTCCACCTTCTTTGCTGACGTCTGCTGCTTTCAGAAGATAAATCAGTTCTGCAAATGAATGTCTTATGCATTTGCTGCAGAATATAAGAGGGTATTCACAGTAAACCATCAGAACATGGAGACTGGAGCTGCTATGCTTACAGACATCTACATCCTGAGTAGTAAATCTATCCAGGACTGGAGGACATCACTCATGTGTAGATGCATGAATACAATGCATATCTGTAAAAGACACATGGCAGGGAAACGATTTAAATTTTCAAGTACAAAACTATATAATGTTATGATGAAAGCATGCTTGTTGAAAAATGTGCTTTTTTAAGCTGTCGTTTCCACAGAAGTGGTTGTTACCACCCTAACTGTAGCATTGGTTTACTGCATATACAGTTCTAACATAAATACTATTCTGCTGTCCTCCTATCATTTTCATTCTGAGATCACAGTATAAACAAGTAAATAAGTGAAATGACTCAAGAAAATATCAGCCCTGGCATTATTAGACTTTATTTTAGTATTATTTATGGCATATAATAGTTAACACCATTTTCAAGATAATAAACGGTAATTTGCAGTTCTGCAAAAATTCTTTTGGTTTTAAATATTTTTTTTTTCAGGATACCTATTTATGTCATTCCAGGTACGTTATCAAATGTACAAGCAAATGTTGTAGGAACATCTATTTTAGAAAAATCCAGGTGCTAGAACAAAATGTTACAGAATGGAAATGAAGATAATGCAGATTTAAAAAAAATAATTGTACGAGAGACTAGGCAATTATCTTTTGACAGGAAGGCAGCAGATGTCTAGAATGGACTGCTTCAGGAAATAAGCATCAATGGCTAAGCACGGAACAGATAAATTTACAGGCATGTTAGGTAAAGAGAAGAAGGGAATGAAATAGGATGTAAAGTCAGTTAAAAGTCTAGCTGTATGGGCAATTAGAAGAAAAAGAGTGTGCAGGCAAACAGTTATTTGTCATTTGTCAAATAATTCTGTTTATGTGTTTTTACATAAAATGGCCCAGAAAGAATCAGTCAGAAGAGTTACTTAAAATGAACAGTATATGCATTCATACAGGCCAGATAAAATGTGCTACAAAGGAACGTCTAACATGAAATAAACAAATGCTGAATTTGAAAAGTACAACATAACTCATAGTCATGAACTGCACTATTACAGCTAGGGGGAAACCAAGCACACCTTGAACGTCTTACTTATAGACCAGCTAAGTTAAAACAATGCTATCAACTCTGAGTGGCTGTTGAATAAAACCAAGTTGTTTTTGATAATACTACAGTGCGGATCATAAGCATACGATAAATGCCACAAGTTTGTGATCACTCACTCTCTTATGCATTTTTGTAATATTTCTTGTGGGAATATCGAATTGAGTGCTCCCAAAAGAATTTTTTACATTATACTGCAACTTTTTTCATTCTTTCTATTAACGTTTCCCATGATGCTTCTTTAAAGAATGTTATTAGGCAATTGTCGCAATGTTTAAGTTACTGTCTCAACTATAGGAATATACTTTTTATACGTATGTTTCTGTTTGTTTTAAGAATCATTTTCTTTCTTCAGAAAAGAAATACAGAGTGATTTCTACAATAATGATAACATTAACATATTCATCAGATACTGCAGTCTGAATTTTTGTACCATCTTCCATAACTTATACTGCAACGGGCTATATAAGACATTTAATAGAGTGGATATGTTTGAAATAGAGAAACAAAGAAGGCTATAAATGAAGGAATGCAGTCTTTATAGTCCAACTTTATGCTTTCTACAGACCGACACTGCATGCTCAGCTCTGATTGTTATGAAAAAAGTAGCAATTTACTGAGGCACATACAAACATGAGGGGAATTAGGAATACATACTCGGTGATTAGATTCATTTTCAAATTACTAACACTTCTCTGTAGTATAAGTGAGTGCTATACTCCTGAGTATAGCATTCTTCTGTTCTTCGGATGAGACATTAAACCAAGGCCCCATCTGCTTGAGTTGATCACAACTCAAATGGATCCCACGGCAAGAGCCAGATCCAGCACTAGGTGACCTAAGCAGTTGTCTAGGGTCCACTGGCTTGGGAGTGCTGGCCAGGGGATGCCACATCATTTTATTTCAATTAAAGAAAACAAACTTACATTTCTTCTTTAAGACTGTACTCTGCATGTGTCTTTAGTGTAACACACACATGAAACCAAATGCTGTATGCGTCATGTATGCACACTTAACTTTTAAAATGTGGGGAACAACTCTGTGAAAGAGACAAGTGAACAAGCTCATATATCCTTTGATAAGTGTTTAGAGAAAGGGTGTGTTTGTAAAATACTCTAGTTAGGCTGACAGGTTAGTTAATTAGCTTGCTCAGGCTCAAATCTTGTACCGTCATTAGAGGGGACCAGAGCTGAATCCTCTACACCAACTACCAGGCTGCTTACTTAATTATCAGGGGTCTATTCTCAAGGAATATATGTTTCATTGTGTTTTTAAGGAATCTGAGTTTCATTGTATTTTCAGGGAATTGATTTTCAGTGCATTTTCAAAGAATTGAGTTTTAGTGCATTTCTTTCAGTTTCAGTGCATTTTCCAGGCATTGTGAGTTTCTAGTGAAGAAAGGTTTACTGTTGCTCATGCTAAGTCTGTCTTCAATATGCAACTGTTTGTTTAGTAAATGGCCATCAATGTTTGTGCTATAGAATTTGAAAGCAGTGTTAGTGGCACAATGGGTAGCATACTAGCCTTTGGTACAGAAGGCTGTGGGTTCCCTTTGATGGTGGTGCTGTGTTCCTGAGTGTGTCATCCTTTGTATAAGATGTCTAGTAACCTTAAAACTGTTGTCATTTTGCCAGCCATTCCCTATTGCTATATTACCAGGTTACCAATTTTTTTAATGTATCATAGGCAATTTATTCTTCAAGGGCAGTAGGCACTGAATTTGTATATGAAATGCTGAAATGCAAAGTTGATTGCCAAAAGCAACCTCTTTATTAGTCAAAGATCTCTTTAATGTGAAATTATTCAGATGATTTTTACTTTTGCAGAGAGTGTACATGTTTACTAATATTGGCGGATTGTAATTACAGAAGTTTGAGTGGCCTTTTATGGTTGAAATTTTCTGAAATTGGTAGTTTTTGTCATTATTGGTTCATGCATTTTTTTCATTATTTTACTGGAAAAATGTTTAAAACTACAAATTGAATACACACGTTAACAAGCGGTGCTGTATACAAGGAATATAATTTAATACAATCAAGAAGGTGAATCAAATAACACAAGCATATATATACATGTATGAATGGTCATAAATATGTGTGCAAGGGATCTATGGTTTGAAAACAGCCCAAAGGTAAACTTAATCCACCACTGGCCAGATGCATTTTCCTTGAATGTGGGTTACAGTGCCATTTCAATGACTATGAGTTTTAAAGGCAGAGAAGGTTACTCTTTATGCTAAGTTTTTTTCTTGCTGTGAGACTGTATTGTTTTGTTTAACAAATGGCTTTCAGTGTTTGTGCTGTAAAATTTGAAATATTTTTTTTTAAATAAACCTTAATATCTGTAATCATTGTAGAAGTAAAGAAGAAAATAGTATGTACAGTGACAGGTATGAACAGTGTTTATGGTAACTGGAGAAAAATAGCTACGCAATGGGAGACTGGAATGGCTGCCAAGGAGGCTACTGTTGGGGGAGGCTGCTGTGGGGGAGCCCTGATCGATTATCCTGCCTAGGGCCACATTTAACAATGAACCAGCTCTGCCCATAGCATCTATTAAAAAAGTAGGAGTCCTTTATTAAAAAAAAAAAAATACTTATTTACATTAAAGTACATTACTGTACAGCTACCTCCTCTCCCTCTCCAGGAACAAACTTCCCTTAGACATTAGAAATATGAATCACCCCACAACAATTCAAAACTGCTCTCAAAAACTTTCTAAGCAGCTCCTTGACCTGCTACTGTAAACACCCTCCATGAACTTACCTATCTCTCCATTTCATCAACTCTTACAAGCTTATCTGTCCTTCTACATAACCTTCCCACTAAATCATGTTTCTCTCACTGTTCTTTACATGCTCTTCCCCTATTCATCCTAACTTGTTAAACCCATGCACCTGTATCTAATATACCCATATATTTTAATATTTCTCCCACAACTATCAAATGTGCTACTCAGATATAGAAAACAATCTAAATAAGACCTCTTTCACTTTATGCTCTCACTATACTCCATATGCTTACATCATACATGAATTCACATTACAGCTTCTCTTTTAATGTGCATAATGAAACCACTCAGTAAATAGCTAAGTCAATTGCTTTTAATTGTGTCACTCAAACAAAGTGATTGCAAGCTTATACATTTCAATAACATGTAACTCAAAGACTGTACATTTTATATTGAAAAATTATTTTACTACTTTAATTATTGTATTGTTTTTATATTCTATGCTTTCATTTATTATTGAGGAGCTTTTCTCCCCAGGCCTCTGTTGAAAAAAGGGCAATAGCACAGTTAGACTAACCCAATCAACAAATGTCAAATAAATAAATAAATAAATATTATATATAAATGCAAATTACTTGAAATATAAATACTATTCATATTTTTGCCATTAAATATCCCTCCGTTATAGGTTATTAAACATTATATGTCCCCCCACTCCAACTTCCACAACCAGAATCTTATTTTTTTAACACTGTTGCCAAATCCCATTTTTTTTGTTTAACATAATTTCCTTCACTCTTTGACTCCATATTAATTAAATAATACCAAACATTTTCTTGTCAGTCCTTTCAATATAATTTTTGCTTTTGTTCTTATAATAGCCATATTCAATCATATCCGTATTTATCTTACTTATATCTGTAAACCCTTCTAAATATTTTAAATCTTTAATTTTCTTCCATAATATTTTAATCCTTTTACATTCCAAGAAAACATGTTCACTAGTTTTAAACTCACTATAATGCAAACAAGTTCTATCTTTTTTTTTTTTTTTTTTTAATAAGGCATGTTTGCTTTCACTGAAAGTTTTTGTATACTCAGTCTCCATAAAAAATCGTGACATTCCAATATATCTTAACAGGGTCTATGTTATTTAATCGACCGTCAAGATGTTCGAAGACTAGAAGTTCGAATGGGGAAGTTAAAAAAATGAAAATGTCGAAGCCACGGAAATACGAATTCTTTCCCAGGGAAAGAATTTGGTTGGCTGTTTCCGTGGCTTCGACATTTTCTCTACTGTGGTGCGAAAGTTACGGATCAGGTTAAGGTAAGTGTGCAAGTGTGATGGATGTTGGGGTTAGGGTGCGGGTAAGATAAGTGTGCGATAGTGACAGACTTTAGGGTAAGGGTGTGGGTAAGGTAAGTGTGTGATAGTGACAGACATTAGGGTTAGGGTGCGGGTAAGGTAAGTGTGCGACAGTGATGGACTTTAGGGTTAGGGTGCGGGTAAGGTAAGTGTGCGATAGTGACGGACTTTAGGGTTAGGGTGCGGGTAAGGTAAGTGTGCAATAGTGACAGACCTTAGGGTTAGGGTTTGGGTTAAGGTTGGTTCATAGATAGTTGTGTATGCAAGGTTTAGTGTAGGTTTATTAGGTTTTTGGTGTGCTTGTGTAGTGTGTGTGTTTTTCAGAACAGCAAATTTTTTCCCTGGAAAAAATTTCACTGTTCTGAGGTTTCAATGTTGTTATATTTCGAACTTCCAAGTTTGAACATATGGTGTTTGAAATTTTGGAAGTTTGATTATATGACATAGACCCATCTTAACATCTTCCCATTCTTGATTAAACTGCTATATTTTTATTTTTACACATTCCTTTCCATGGATATATTTGAAAATACTTTTTCATATCATTATACCGTTTTATTCTCTCATTTTCCATCTCATTAATTCTTATTTTCCATAATAATATTTTATCTTGATAATTATTTTTATTGTTATTAAACCATATTATTTTTCCTTTAAAATTTAGAAAACGTATCCATTCTACTTTATACTTACTTCTTAATATTTGTGTTAATAAAGACTCAGCATTATCTTTTAGTCATTGTATTATCTTATATAATTTTAAGGATGAAGCATACACTATAGGATTTATCTAACCTAAAGCTCCCTCTTACCTTTTAACATATAAAACTCCTCTTTTAACATGGTTTAGTCTAGATACCCAACTAAAGGAAAAATAATATTATATATTTACTTCTCAAATACCAATGGAATACTGAATAAAAACTGTCTTTCGGCTTTTCCCGGTTAGGGGTCGCCACAGCGGAACTCCGGTCCTCTAATGATTGGCAGTAGATTTTTACGTGCTGGCTTGCCAGGCCTAACACACAACCTTCAATGAAGGAATGCCCATTCACGCGTGTCGACACACAGAAGACATTCTAACTGAGAATCGAATGTGCAACGTCTAACTCAATGGAATACTGAATACACTGGTTAAATATGCAAGTCTTGCAAGTAATACTGAATTAATCAAACATATTTTCATTGTAAAGGATAATCTAAATAATTGCCAAAACATGTACATCTTTTCTATCACTTCTAATTTCCCTTTCCAAATCAATTCTGTATGTTCTTGCTTTCCAAAACTCATTCCTAGCACATTTGTACTTGGCATTAAAATTAACACCCCATTGTACCTTCACAGCTTAGTCCTTGAATCTTCTCTTTATTTATCAAAAATCCTATCACTTGTAAATACTCATGTAAATGCTTTATCACTTTATTCATTCCTTTGCTATTTTTTGAAACAAGAATAATATCATCTGCATACGTCAACATAAGTGGTACCCTTATCCATTCATTAGATATATATTCCATATCCTTTATTCTCTGTTAACATGTGTAGAAATCATGCTCATTACTAACAAAACTATAACACTGCTTAAAGGACATCCCTGCCTAATGCCCTTTTCTAACCAAATATCTTCACTAACTATCCACTTACAAAAACTTTAACTATATTTAATTCATAAGCTGTAACACAGGCATTTCTTTTTTTTTTTACCTCTGCTGCAAACATCAAATATTCTCACCAGAATATTATGTTGAATAGAATCAAAAATTTTACTTAAGTTACAAACCATAATTTTAGCTTGAACCTTTCTATATAATATATCATCCACTAATTTCTTAATTACTAATAGTTCTACCCTTTTCCTGTTATACCATATATATATATTTTTTCATTTATTTTCTTACTTATTTTTTCTTCCCCTTTTTTTTTTTGCAATAGTTTCATAAAATTTATAACTTGTGTTATTTGAAACTATCGGCCTCCAGTTCTGAATATCAAGTTTGTCACCTTTTTTTCCAAATAAATTTAATGATTCCACTAAACAATTCTTTAAGTTGAAATGCATTACCTAACCACTCATTCAATACCTCTATAATTTTTTTGCATTACAGTCATATTTTTATACATCCCATATTCTATTCCATCTTGTCCTGCTGCAAATTCCAAATTCACCAAGTTCAATACCTTTTCTAATTCTTCTACCATAATCTCTTTTTCTAAGTCCTCATTATATTTTTCTGTAAGGGTATTCACTTTCCAATTAATATTAGTTTATATTTTCTGTCCTTTAAAAGATACGCTAATATAATTTTCTGTAATTTCCATAATTTTATCTTGTGTATTATATATCATACCTAAAGTATCCTTCATTTGTCTCATAATAGTATCATTTCCCTTAATAACCTTACTCAAATATGGAGCAATCTCTTCTTTTTTTTCCTAGCAGAAAATATATTTATTTATGCAATAAATGTTATATTTTCATCTTATTCAATTTATATATCTGTTGTTCTTTAATAAAGAAACTTTCCTCATTTTTTCCAAATGTTCAAAAACCTCCTTAACTTTTTATATGGGTCTATATTATATATTCAAAGCTTCAAATTTTTGAACCTTATATGTTCGACAACATATGAGTGAAACTTGAAACCTTGAATGTATAATTACAAAGTAAAAAAAAAAACACTTACCTTAACACTCTGAGCAGGGGGCAAGCCCGCTGCACCCCCCATGTGGGGGGCTGTGTCCCCCACACCCCCCTACTTAAATATACCAGCTCCAAGACCACACTTCAGTGCAGAAAAGGGAAATTTTCTCATTCTGTGCATATGGAGCCATTGCCTTTCACCTTCAAACGTTTCAAAGTTCGATCATATGGTGTTGACCATATGACATTCGAACTATGAAAAGTTTGGCAATTTAATATGGACCCTTTTATATTCTATGTTTTCTCCCTTTCTTTTTACTCTTTTCCCATCTTATATAACATTTCTTATATTTCTGTTTAAAACACAACCACAATTCTGGCCACTACTTAAAACAAACTTTCATTGCCCGATTATCTTCCCATAAATTTGTTAGTTCACTTCTCCCTGTATCATCCCAATTTACTTCATTAATTCATTTTATTCCTTTTCCTATTTTTATATACTCAGTATTTTCTTTAAACACAATCCAAATAGTTCTATGATGTGAGAATTCTGTCATCAAAACACTTTCCTGTACAATTAAAAACCATTATGAAATTAAGAAATAATCTGAATCAGTTTTATGTTCTCCTCTACTATACGTCCATTTACTATTCTTACAAATGTGTAATTGCCCATATTTTATGATATCTAACACTTTTACAACATCATAAGCTTTCATTTTCTGTGCTGTTATAATTAAAATCACCCGCTACAATAATTTTCATACTTATAGACATATATTGGATTATGTTTTTGAACATATCTTTCTGTTTTTGTCACATAATCATAAATAACTATAATTTTCAAAATCCGATCTTTACATTTTATATCAATAATTGGTACTCTACCCATTATAACAAGCATGAAATATAATATTTCTATCATCTCATTATATAAAATAACAATACCTGAACAGGTTTTCTTCCCTAAATTCAGATGACTTTTTTCCCTCCACACTTCAAGTTGTAATCTCTCCTCATCCATTAAAAATCAAATATCTTCTAATATTTTTTGCTTTTTACACCATTCAATCACACCTATCCTTATTACTAAATTCTTCATACTATTAACATCTAACATTTTAAATGTAATAGTGACTTTATAGTATTATGCTCATCCTCTTCCTTTTTTTCTATAATAGGTCCTTCTAAAAGTTTTTTCTTTTCCTTTCTCAAACTCTTTTTCCTATTGAATTTATTTTTTGTTTAACTAAATCCCATTTCATATCTTCACCCTCACTCGGATCTGTCTCTTCTTACTCCACTTTTTGTATATTACATTTTTCACTTCTTTTTCTGTAATTCTTATTGTCTTTCTCTAGTATTTTTTTTCCTGTGACATTTGTGACTCGGCTATTTCTGTTTCTATATTTATACTCTCTTTCCTTTGACTCTGTTCTATTGGTATTTCTCCTACCTCTACTTCAATTCCAGTTCTTTTCTCTTCACATTCTATCTCAAGGTGCTATATCTTATTACATTTATACATTTTTTTCACAGTTTTTCATATCATATCCCCTCTTTCCACATAAAAAGCATTTCCTTTTTTCACAATTATTAATCAAATGATCTGCCTTCCCATACACAAACAAAATGTTTTAGGTTGCCCCCAATATTTAACCATGCCTTTATTTCCTTCTACATTTATAACAATCAGAATATGTACAATACTTTCTTTTTCAAATTTCAACACATGACAATCCCATGCCCCTGTCCACAATCCTGTATTATCATATCTTTTTGAAATGTCTAATACAGCTTTACATAAACTAAATGTCTTTTTAAGATATCTTTCTCTACCTCAGCTCTGAATTGTATATGTACTTTTTTTAGTCTCTCTGTAAAATGCTTTAAATCTAAATATATTTCACAGTGCACAGTCTTTCTTTGTCTCATAACAAATAAATTTCATGGTGCACAGTCTTTCTTTATCTCATATTCTCCTAAGAATCTTTCCATTATTTGTCCAGTCTCAAAAATAATGTCACAATATGTTTCATTATTAATATGTATACAAGCTCTTACCTCCTTGGCTTTAACTCCTAAAGGAGCAATTATTTCATCCCATACCTTGTATCTGTCCAGTTCACTATTTTCTTTCTTTTCAATTTGAACAGTAAAAGGTATTTTTCTTTTTATGTTTTCTTTCTTCTCTTCCTTTCTCTTATTTGTTCCTGCCTTCACTATTTCTGCATACAATTTCTTATTCACCTCTGACACTTCTATCTGCTGATCATCTTCTTCCTGTATTTTCTCCATTTATCCACCCACGAAATGTCTTTACCACTCTCCTGCTCTCTAACGTTCAATAAATCCATCAGAAAATCAACTCACAGCCATCCTGACTGGAGGGCTTTAATGACACATTCCTGTGTCAAGGCATCAACTCTAAGAGATTTTCTTGAAAATTCTCCTCAAAATCCATTACCAACTCCACTGCTTTACCATCTCCATCAGTCTATCTCTTTTGGAAAAGCTTGACCGCTTTCTCATCTTCCTTAGTGCTTTCAATTCCTTTTCACAGGCTTTCCTGCCTGTACCTCCTTCAGGCTCACATTGGATACATGATCTACAATTACATCCTCACCTTTAGAGGAATCACTTTTTTTAACTTTGCTGCTCTGTCCAAACTCCCAACACTCCATTTATTCCCCCTGCTTCTCTGGGTTGCCTCGCATTCGGACCGTTAGAAGGAAGTAAAACTGCATACAGAGTACCTTACACAAAACAGTCAGGGGAAGTTTTGTGACACATTTTCTAAAGAATAAGAATCATAAACCTCTGATGTATGGTAGTTTTTACTGACTGCAATCAGTGATTTTCTGCAAAATCAAAACTTTTAAAAAGGACAGGGAAGAATATGAGCAAAATCCACAGTGTTCTGCAAAATCAGGGACTGTTGAGACCTAACTTTTAAACTATCATGTTGCATTCTGCAGCATAAGAAATACTCAAGCTATTGCTTTTTTCTGGGGTTTTAAAACTGGAATGTAAGATTATAGCAGTTTCAGTGTGATATTACTCACCACTGGATCTCCTGAAATACCACTTCATCTACTGATAGCCTAGGCTGTCCTACTAGATGATATCAGCATCTGGAAAGCAAGGTAACAATCATAAGTAACTAAAACCTGATAAACAATATTAGGATCAGTTGCTGAAGCATCATTTGAACTGATGCTTACTAAATGGGTACGATTGGTCTATTTGCCTTCTGAATCCACTGACTGCAATAATGTCACATAATGTTATCAGTATAGGTCAAATAATTTATTCTGTCAGTGATGCCAATGTGAGCTGCTATAGTCTAAGCATGGGCCATTTTGAGGGCCTGGACTTGTGTACTCCCAAGAATTGTTTGTTGAACACATGGCCTTCATAGAAGAAGCATGAAAGCACATTGATGGTCATGAAAAAAGACTAAAACACAGACTAGAACACTTGCAGATAGCATTCTAGGCACAAGTGTGATATCACATAGCCAGTAATGTGACTTTTTTGGGCTCCCTATTGAAATGCCGACACTCGTAATGTCAAGTGCTGACAGACCAAAATAAAAAATCCTAGAAAAAAGAGAATCTCAGACATCTCAAATCTCCTTTAAATGTCTTTCTTGCAGGGGTGATACCCAAACTTATGTATACCAACTCCTTATATCTAAAAATATGTTTGCTCATTTCTTATGTGATCCTATTCACTCAGGCTGTGTCCGCAGATGGCCCATTGAGATCAGTACACTACCCTTGCAAACAAATATAAAAAATATATAATATAAGAAGGGGGCAGTCCATACTTCTGTGATATCTGTGAATACTCTTCCAGTAAAAAAACCTTTGTTAGTGTTTAGGAAAATGTTTTGGTTTCTAGCTAGTAATCCACAGTTTTTATTGCAGTCTGCTACTTGATTGTACATACTTTTTCTAACTTTTTAACAAGCATGAGAAGGACTGGTCCCTAAAATAATGTATGTATGTGTATATAACTATATATATCTATATATCGATATCTATATCTATATATATATAAATTATAAATATATATATATATATATATATATATATATATATATATAAACTATAAATATATACACACATATATATATATATATATATATATATATATATATATATATATATATATATATATATATATATATATATATATATATATATATATATACATATATACATATGACTAAAGCTCACTTCATGGAAACATTTTGAAATTTTCATTAAAGTGTGTTGATGAAATGAATTTTCAATGAAATGTACCACCATTTCTTTGTGAAAACTCATTTCATCAAGACACATTTCAATGAAAATTTCATTTACACTAAATACACCTCTAAATGCTTCTTTGTAGGGGGGACAAGCACCCCAGCACACCTTACATAAATATACTAACTTCATACTTACACAACCATAGAGAAGAAAGAATGTTCCTCACTCAATGAATCACTGCTGGTGCACATACATACATTTCCAGAAATTGTAGTACAACATAAGACAGGGCATTATGTACATATGTATGTATATATATATATATATATATATATATATATATATATATATATATATATATATATATATAGGTCACCTTCATTACACCTAAAGTTAATTTGCCCGACAGAAATTTCAGGCAGCCCAATTGCCTGACAGTTCATTTGCCTGACAGTTCATTTGCCTGACAGTTCATTTGCCCGACAATTAGAAAAAGGCAAGTAAAAGGTATAAGTCCATTTCCCCACTGTAGTGCAATCATGGAGTTAGACTATATAGTTGGAGGGGTGGAGGGCACAGCCCTCCACACTGGGGGGTGTGAGGGGCAAAGGCCCACACCTACTTTGGTTTTATATTGTGCAGTTTGTTTTTTTATTGTTCACTAAAGCCAACAGCTGGTGGCTTCAAATCAAAGGGGGCTGCAGGAGACAGCTGAATGGGTGGGGCCAATGGGAAGGGGTGTGGCCAACTAGACAGGGGTGGGGCTATGCTAAAAGCTGCAAAAACTGGGACTTTAAATATGCGGCCCTGGGTGCCAAACCGTCATTATGAGAGTCCATTCAAGACAAAATGAAGTGTAGAAGAAAAAAATATTTCAATCCATTGGCTATATGTTAAGCTTACTTAATATCTAGATGGAAATAAAAAGGTTGTGAGGCATGGAAAAAGAAATTACTTTTTAAATATATTACTGGAATACCAGTCAAAATCAATTATAAAAAAACAAGCAACACTCAACTCAAATCACTTCTTACACTGCAGTTCTAATTATAATTTATATTCAGCTTTATAAAAGTACCAAGCAACATGCTGAAAGTAGCAATCTCTGTAATACCCCCACTTGTAAAAATGTTTCTTAGCCATAAAACACCTGCTGCCTGACAACTATCTGCTTGTTTCAAGGGGAAAACATGATCAAAGTAAGAAATTAACAGCAAATAAGAAACAAGCTCAAGATAAATTGCTTAAAGGATTACTGCACAGGTTATTGACCACACATGATAGATTGGCATTCTGTTTAGTTTACGGGTAAAGCCTGCAAAGATGACTGAAAGTCCCCAACAAGTGTAATGAGCTTCTGAAAATACTGTAATCCTGTTCTTTATTACAAATACTGTCATATGCATTTCAATACCTAAGGCTTATACACAATCTAGTTATGTAAATATTCTCTGAATGGCAACAGCAAAAAGGCTTTCAATGTTGGTAATTCTTTAACAGTATGCTTATTAAAGCTTACTTGCATCTTACAATCTCAGACAAGCTTACCTGATGGTCATTAAAGCATTGCTACTTAAACACAGAGCAACAGGCACTGCAACAACATGTATTTTCTGACTAAGAAGAAGCAAAATCAACAGTATAAAAATATGATAGAAAACCAGAACATTCTACAAAATAAAGGACAGATGAAAAGCCACTGTAGTAGTTGTGTCTACCTTGGATGGGAGGATACTCTGCACACTTACATTGCATAACTGCTCCTTGCCTTGTTTGGACACATCCAGAGTCATTATGTGGGGGAGTGCAACAAGTATGTCAAAATTTGAAATGTCGCTGGCTGACGGTGACGACCCTGACACATTTGTCATACCTCTCAACCAAAGAGCAAGAAATCTGGACAAAGCCATAAATAGAAGTGGGACAAAGGCTCAAAATTAAGGACATTTTTAAATATTGCTCTTATAAACTTAGAAAGATAATAGAGTAGTAGGTCTTGCATTAGTATACATTTTCTGAAGGGTATGAAATCTGAAACTCAAATGTTAGTCATTATTTTCTAACTTCAATCTTTAATGATTTGCCTCTAATTTGCCATAAAACCACAATTTTATGAAAAACGGACCAAAAATGTGATGCAAAATATAAAATAGCCACACAATACAGTTGGGAACCTGTCAAAGAAATATTAGTACTGTTAACTTGAGCAGCTGACAAAATAAGAGAATCTACAAGCATTTCTCAAATGAAAAGTAATCTATTATTCTGATCATTACAATTATTTATTAATTGTAAATCCTTCATGTTTTCTTCCATATTTGCCATTTTGTGGAGGGATTATTAGGGTGAGAGCAACATTTTGAGCCAAAAGAGGGGATAGTTGAAAGGTTTGGATATACCTAATTCTATAAAGAGATTTATTTGCTTGTACCTCTCAACCTCTTAATGCAGGGAATCTGGACAAGGATAAATATGTTGGGGGAACATACAAACAGTACTAAAGATTGTTTTTGTATAAACTTAGATAGTTGACAGAATAACAGGCCTTGCTTTAGCATGCATTTTTCTGAAGGGTATGAAGTCTGAAACTCAATGTCTGTCATTATTTAGTGACTTCATTCCTAAATGATTTGCCAGAAAACCACAAATGTTATAAGAAACAAACCAAAAATAAGAAGCAAAAATCTATTCATTCTGCAAAAATCTGGAGAGTTGAAAGGTATAGTTCAGCCGAGGCTAAGTTTGCTGCCCTTTCACCCCTCACAAAATCATGGTCGAATGGGGCTTCCCCCCTGCAGCTATTCCATTGTCCCATTACTTAGCTATTTCACCCTCATTTACCATAAACACTCTAATGTGCATACTGCTTTACTTCTATGATGAATTGGATTTCATTTAAAAGTTTTATTTTACATTTTATAGCACAAACACTAATAGACATCTGCTAAACAAAGCAATGCAGTTTCACAATGAAAATTGACTTAGCATTAAAACTTCTCTGCCCTTGAAACTCACATTCATTGAAACAACATCGAAACCCACATTCAAAGAAAATATATCTGGCCAGTGGCAGATAAAAATTTACTTTAGGCAGTTTTCAAATCATAGGCCGCTTGCACAGGAAAAATACATGTGTTCTTTGATGCACCTTCCTGATTGTATTAAATTATATTCCTTGTATAATACAGTACAGTTGTTAGAGGGCATTTTAAATTTATTGTTTTGAACATTTTCCCAGTAAACAATGAAACAAAATACATGCACCAATAATGACAAAACTGCCCAATTCAGAAAATTTTCATCATAAAAATCTACTCAAACTTCTACAACCCACTAGTATCAGTAAATATGCACAATCTCTGCAGAAGTAAAAGTCATCTAAATAATTCCACATTAAATAGATCTGTAACTAATGAAGAGGTTGCTGCCAGAACATAACTTTATATTTCATTGTTATATCTACAAATAAAGTGCCTGTTGCTCTTAAGGAATAAATTGCCTATGCTACATTAAAAAATGATAAGCTAGTAATATTGCAATAGGGAATAGATGGCAAACTGATAACAGGTTCATCATCATTACGAGGTATCTCTGTCAAAGAGGACATTCTCAGGACTGCAGCATCCACCCCCTTTAAAAGTACAACACAGTACAGTATCAGTAATGCATCTATATACTGTGGGAGTAGAACTCATAGTCCTCTGCATCAAAAGCAAGTACACTACCTGTTGTACTTTTAACAATGCAAGCAGACACAGTATAAGCAGCACTAAACTTCTCTTCAAGATCTCAGTGCCTTGTAAAATGCACTCAACTGTATCTCTCAACTTTGAAGCACAAGAAATCTGGATAAAGCCAAAATTTATTGGAGGGGACAAAAGCCCAAAAACTAGGGACACATTTTAAATATTGCTTGCATAATCTTGGAAAGTGGCTAGTATAAAATGCTGTGTTACCACCATGTATTTCACTGCCAAGTCTTGAACCCAGGACCCTGTGCACTACAGTCAGAGTAACATACCACTATGACAAATCAGCTGTTTCTTGAAAGATAGGTAGACTGAAACTTAAATGGCTATCATTTATTGAATTCAGTTTTCACCATAGCTCTCAATTTCTTAGCACAAAACACCTAGACAAAGCCAATAATGGGGGAATACAGCCCCCAAACATATTCATTGAATTCAGTTCTCACCATAGCTCTCAACCTGTTAGCACAAAAAAACCTGGACAAAGCCAATAATGGGGGAATACAGCCCCAAAATAGGGACACATTTCAAATATTGATTTTATAAACAGAACATTGCTAGAATAAAAGGCTTTGTGTTACCATGTACTTTCTGAATAATATGAAGTCTGAAATTCAAATGCCTGTCTTTATTTATTGAATTCAAAATCCAGAAAGCCCACAGATCTTATGAGGAACAGAACAAAAATATGAGGCAAATATTTCACAAGTGGTGGTGGGTAGGGAATTCAAGCTCTTGCTACCTACTTCCAAGGTACAGGGTTTGAGCCTAGTGAGGTATATTTCCTGACTTCTTGCTAGCTAGTGGGGCATTATACATGCACACACACACACAAACACAAACACACACACACACACACACACACACACACACACACACACACACACGCGCTTCTGTTAAAACAAGTACCTGCAGAGTTTCAGTCCAAAAACTACAGCAGCTTTGTTAATGCTAGCCAAGCTCCAGTTTCAAAATGAAAGCCCTGCGAGAGAGATAAAGTCCTGTCCTTCCCGTGAGAGCAGGCTCCAGCCTGCAGATGTTGCAGTCCAGTCCTGTTACAGTCTATGCAGTTGTCACTACATAGACCTCTGGGATCTTTGCTGTTGCAGGCTGTCTTTCTAATCCGGACTGTCTCACCCGCAGTCTGGATTCTGTGAGCATGTTCTGGTCTGATAGACTGGACTTGGGAAATGCCGCGAGTGTACATGCACGAGTTCTGGGACTTTTCAGTGTTGTTTTATTAATTTTTTCTTTTGTTTTATTTTTTTTCTTTTGTACAGCTAGGGGGCTGCAGTCCTTCAGCCCAATAGCATGAGCCGCCCCTGCCCCACACCCCCTCAAATATATATTCTAACTCCAGGATTGCACTACAGTGGGGAAGAGGACAAAAACCTTTTACTTGCCTTTTTCTAATTGTTGGGCAAATGAATTGTCATGCAAATGAACTGTCAGGCAATTGGGCTGCCTGAAATATCTGCTGGGCAAATGAACTGTCACGCAAATGAAGGTGACCTGTATATGTATATATATATATATATATATATATATATATATATATATATATATATATATATATATTTTTTTTTTTATTAAAGATAAAAACTTCAGCGTCCGTAACCATGCAGGTAAACAAAATCATTCAAAAAGAATATTCCAAGGTAAACGTAGTATACAAGCAAGACATAGAACGTTTATTGTGCACTCAGATGGTAAGTGCTTTCACACTTGCTTCTTCAGACCATTACATACTGAGTACTTGAACAGTTACATTTAAAAACATTGTTGCCAATCAGAGCAATGAATCCTAAAACGTCATTTCCTTCACTGATATTAGTATCATTAAGAAACATACATCTGTGATATCAAAACAAAAAACACATAGATGCATAAACAGTGCTTCCAAACATCTTGAGAAGCACACTGTCACAGACGGAGGTTTAAAAACATATTCAAGTGACAATATCAAAATATACACATTAAAAAACACTCAAACTCTGTGAATGTGAAATAAAGTATAACCTAATCCTTAAAAAACTGCTCAATTGCAAATGCTTACATGAACTCCAAAATAATTTAACTTCCTTTCTGATCACAATTCGGCAGACCACATGCATTAACAATATAACGCGTATTGCGAGTACATAACGTAGTATGATTGCAAAAATACTCCCAATTATCTAATATAAGGATTAGGCTACATACCTTTGCTTAATGCCTAATCTAAATTCTCCTATATATAATGGTGTATACTCAAAAATATATACAATAAAAAACGAAGATATAATCCTCATAAGTTATAGTAAGGTTTATGACTCATTTCATATATTCAAGACATATATTCAAAAATTCATAATTACGATATCAAATAACTGCGCTAATGTTGTCACTAACTAAAAAATAGAACTACAAATCTACATTTACCTTGATAAATGAACCAACAGTATCAAAGTGCATCAAAATATGTTGAAGCATATATCACATATATGGAAATACATGAAATTGAAGTAGACAGTATATATATAAATACATATTCAAAAATATAAATATATAAAGTCATGGCTTATCAAAGCAGTGCCATCTAAATATGGACATTACGATAAAACATATGTCCATTGTCTAACTACCGTGACTATAAAACTACATTAGAATAATCAATAAAAATAATGAGACTGTATTCATCAAAAAATGTATAAATATAAATATAGATGTAAATGAACCTCTTGATTAATACAAAACTAATATAAAATTAATTAAAGTGCATTGATAAATTAACACATATGTGACAACGATCAACACATAAAAACTACTGATAATAATCAATAAACTATAAAAACATATAAAAATGGATAATAAAAAGATATATATATTAAATCATGATAACTAAGTAAGCATATAAATATGTAAGTGTATAAATATATAACCTCCTGCCTCTATAATCATAAAGGATATTAAATCTTCCAAGTGTAGAATCAATAACTATCAAATTAACACTATCTAAACGTCTCCATATAGAGATATGTGGGCCAACAGTGAGAAGTCAGAAAATGAAATTACATCTGACCTCACGTCTGCAATAACAAATTGAATCTGGTAGCCATCACAATGAAGTTTCCTTCTCAGCTAATATTACAAGATGTCATAACTACTAATAAGATATAAAAGATGTGTTTATCTGATCTTAAGATTCCTATTACGAAGTACTGGTTTGATGGAAATCCTTTCATTCAATCCTTTGCCTACATCTGCCCGAAGGCAAAATGATCCATTTCATCTCTCTTTCCTCAGTGATATTGTTAACATTGCCACCACGAGGGTTAGGGGTGATAATTTCAATCACCATAAATTCAAATATATGTTCTGAACCTGTAGACATAACATGTTTGGCAAGTGCATTGGTGGCTGTTCCTGTCCTGATGTTGTACAAATGTTCCCTAATCCTATTCTTAAGGAATCTGTCAATTTTACCTACATAAAATGAACAGCATGCTACACAAGAAGCCAAATAAACAACGTGTTGAGAATTACAACTAGCTGTGCATCTAAACCTATACTCTTATAGGTGATAAGCCCAAGTTCAGGTATAAAAATAAAAGGAACATTAAGAGGATGTTATGTCATACGCAATTTGAGAGAGAAATATTTAAGGAAGCAGGGACTATTCCCTGTGGATCATGCAATTATTGTTCTCTCATTAATAGTACAGGAGTTTTTATTCATCCTGATATGAACAAAGAGTATAGATTCCTTAAGAATAGGATTAGGGAACATTTGTACAACATCAGGACAGGAACAGCCACCAATGCACTTGCCAAACATGTTATGTCTACAGGTTCAGAACATATATTTGAATTTATGGTGATTGAAATTATCACCCCTAACCCTCGTGGTGGCAATGTTAACAATATCACTGAGGAAAGAGAGATGAAATGGATCATTCACCTTCTGGCAGATGTAGGCAAAGGATTGAATGAAAGGATTTCCATCAAACCAGTACTTCGTAATAGGAATATTAAGATCAGATAAACACATCTTTTATATCTTATTAGTAGTTATGACATCTTGTAATATTAGCTGAGAAGGAAACTTCATTGTGATGGCTACCAGATTCAATTTGTTATTGCAGACGTGAGGTCAGATGTAATTTCATTTTCTGACTTCTCACTGTTGGCTCACATATCTCTATATGGAGACGTTTAGATAGTGTTAATTTGATAGTTATTGATTCTACACTTGGAAGATTTAATATCCTTTATGATTATAGAGGCAGGAGGTTATATATTTATACACTTACATATTTATATGCTTACTTAGTTATCATGATTTAATATATATATCTTTTTATTATCCATTTTTATATGTTCTTATAGTTTATTGATTATTATCAGTAGTTTTTATGTGTTGATCGTTGTCACATATGTGTTAATTTATCAATGCACTTTAATTAATTTTATATTAGTTTTGTATTAATCAAGAGGTTCATTTACATCTATATTTATATTTATACATTTTTTGATGAATACAGTCTCATTATTTTTATTGATTATTCTAATGTAGTTTTATAGTCACGGTAGTTAGATAATGGACATATGTTTTATCGTAGTGTCCATATTTAGATGGCACTGCTTTGATAAACCATGACTTTATATATTTATATTTTTTAATATGTATTTATATATATATATATATATATATATATATATATATATATATATATATACTGTCTACTTCAGTTTCATGTATTTCCATATATGTGATATATGCTTCAACGTATTTTGATGTACTTTGATACTGTTGGTTCATTTATCAAGGTGAATGTAGATTTGTAGTTCCATTTTTTAGTTAGTGACAACATTAGCGCAGTTATTTGATACTGTAATTATGAATTTTTGAATATATGTCTTGAATATATGAAATAAGTCATAAACCTTAGTATAACTTACGTGGATTATATCTTTGTTTTTTATTGTATATATTTTTGAGTATACACCATTATATATAGGAGAATTTAGATTAGGCGTTAAGCAAAGGTATGTAGCCTAATCCTTATATTAGATAATTGGGAGTATTTTTGCAATCATACTACGTTATGTACTGCACATGCTATATTGTTAATGCATGTGGTCTGCCGAATTGTGATCAGAAAGGAAGTTAAATTATTTTGGATTTCATGTAAGCATTTGCAATTGAGCAGTTCTTTAAGGATTAGGTTATACTTTATTTCACATTCACAGAGTTTGAGTGTTTTTTAATGTGTATATTTTGATATTGTCACTTGAATATGTTTTTAAACCTCCGTCTGTGACAGTTTACTTCTCAAGATGTTTGGAAGCACTGTTTATGCATCTATGTGTTTTTTGTTTTGATATCACAGATGTATGTTTCTTAATGATACTAATATCAGTGAAGGAAATGACGTTTTAGGATTCGTTGCTCTGATTGGCAACAATGTTTTTAAATGTAACTGTTCAAGTACTCAGTATGTAATGGTCTGAAGAAGCAAGTGTGAAAGCGCTTACCGTCTGAGTGCACAATAAACGTTCTATGTCTTGTTTGTATACTACGTTTACCTTGGAATATTCTTTTTGAATGATTTTGTTCACCTGCATGGTTACTGACGCTGAAGTTTTTATCTTTATTGTTTTACTCATCGTTTTACTCAGCGCAGTATTTACCGACAGAAGTGCAGCTGCTGTGTTTTATTGGATATATATATATATATATATATATATATATATATATATATATATATATATACACACACACACACACACACACACACACATATACATATATATATATATATATATATATATATATATATATATATATATATATATGTGTGTGTGTGTGTGTATATATATATATATATATATATATATATATATATATATATATATATATATATATATATATATATATATATAAGTACAACATAAGAGTAAGCATTTTATATATATATATGTATATACATATATATATATATATATATATATATCTACACACACACACACACACACACACACACACACACACACAGATAATGATAAATCCTAGTTTAATGATCATTTTCTTACCATTTCTTTTTACTGTATATATGTTCTTGTCATGTAAAGTGGAATTTCTGATTCTAAATAATGCAGTTTTTTTTTTTTACTTTAATATCTTCACTGGAACTATGGTTATTAAGTTAAATAAGCTTGTGTTTCTATTTCCTGTATGCTGAACAGATGTCATGTTCTTGATTCTGAGTTATATGATCCTACATTTTGATGATTTACTAGCGGGATAAATAGCATGCAGTGGACAGGTATGTTTTCCATAGACTGCAGCAGATTTCCAATACATAAAATTACATGGGTTGTAGGACTATCAATCACTCAATCAATCAATCTGACATTCAGATAATAAATGAATAACTAACCAAATGCATTTATATTCTAGTTAAAAGTATAAAAAGAGAAATGGAACAGGATAAATTCCTTGTAAATTGTATAATAATTGGCACACAGTACAAGACCACATCCATTACACTGCATGTAATAAATAGTTATTCATCATGGGATTATCATTCTCAGGAAAATTAATATGGATATGTGAATTACCGTAGTCTACAGGAAAATGTGTTTGTGGTGTTATACATTGACTGGATTAGTGCTGGAATGAAAAAATGTTCATCAAACTGAGTAGGCTTTAATGAAAGGTGGAAGCTTCTTCACTTGTATGTGGGCCTAGGTACTGCCTGCAGTGCCTGGTGGAAACCCAGACTCCCTACAGTACTAAGTTCAAAATATGTGGAGCTGTTCTGCAGGCTTTGGAAGTCTGGAAGGGGGGAATCTAGGACCACGCATATGCAGTATTCAGTATAGCATGAGCTAGCCACCAAACTCATGTGGGAATGACCTACAGTGTTCTGTTTTCAAAAATACATTTAATAGACTGGTAATGTTGTCCCTCTTTTTGAATGAAGGGGATGCAGGCAAAATGGCCACAACACCCTACATAGGTTTATAGGTTGGTACTAGGCTATCGACCCTAGGGCCTATGCAAGCCTAGCCATAACAATTCCTTGGATATTTTTTCCCACAATATTTACTTCTCTGGGCCCCTGTCTAGCAGGGCGACTGACATGATCCCCGGGGTGAATTTCCTATCTCCCATCCAATCATCAAGGTGCCTTTTGAAGAGGGCCAATGAGGTGCTCTGCTTGATATGTATGGGCAGCCTATTCCAGAGTATGGGGTGTCTCTGGGTCAGGAACCTATCCCTCCAGCATGTTTTGTTCATTGTGATGACAAGGTTTAGATCCCTGGAGCATGTGGCTCTGAGGGATTGGGATTTCTTTAAGTGGAGCATGTCCAACTTCTCAGGGTTTGTCATGGCCTTGTATGTTAAGCAGAGATCACCTCTGAGTAGACGATATGCCACAGAGTATAGCTGGAGTTTTTTTAGACGGTCAGTATATGGCATCTGCTTTAGGCCTGTGATTCTTTCAGTGAGGTATTTCTGTGGCCTTTCCAGCTGTTGCAGATGTCTTGTTAGGTACATACCAAATGGGGCATTATACTATATCTGCCTCCATTTCCTTCTCTAGTGCAAGTCAGTGTACACCAACAAATGTTTGTTTTAAGCACTCCCATCTATAATTATGCACGCAAACTGAGCTCAAAACAGAGTGGAACAAATCTTCTGTACTATTCGAAAATTCAGTACAGTAAGAAAAAAATAAAACTTTCAGTATCTTAAATATCTGTTCAAGTAAAACATTTCCCCGTCCAGCATTCCATAATGTAATTTTGTTTTACTGGACTAATATAATATAAAAAAGTTAAACATGTTGCAACCCTTAACTTCCAGGGGAGCCACTCAGCGCCTGATTGCCTCATGACAAAAATTGTTAGTACTGGATTACAATGGGTGGCCTTCAAAATTCTGTCTTTACTCCCAGAACTGATAGATTTTGACAAGATCAGATTTTAAAGTCAGGGGTGGCACTAAGAAGAAAAATAAATAAATAATCTGACTGCCAGGGGAAATCACTGACTGTATCAATTATATTTGACCCGAGATGTGACCCTACTCCTTTCTGTAATACAAAACCTGAGTAAGCTTGAGCTGTTCTGCTCCTGTAACAAATCATTGGGATAGGGCTTTATACTGAACTCATGATCATAAATACTTAAGATAAGTGGGAAAATAACCACCACTGTTACAGTGAGGCATGAAGTACTTAGGTGAATGGAAGCCATAAATGAAGACATGAATGAATTAAATAACACCCTTTAACATATTAACCAAAGACTGTGAAGATGGAAGGAGCTGGAATCTATATCTCCTCATGCACAGAACTCTGATGACTTTCAGCTGGCCATCATCACATAAGTACGAACATACAAAAATCTTCCTGAAAGAGAAGTTTTGAAAGTCAGTTATATCTGCCTCCCAAACTGTAACTAGAACCTTCAGTTTCATAATTAGCTCATGCTGAAAAGAAAAACAAGGTGCCATATTTATATGCATGTGGCCATTGCTTCACTGATTATTATTTTTTATTAATGCCAGCCCATACTTATGCATAGCTGTAGAGATATAAGCACATTCCTGGCAGATGACCCTATCAGTGTTCGGGAAAATGTCAGGTCAGTGTAATCCTGAATAGTACTGCTACATAATTACCAAGAATTATTTAGTGATCACAGCAGCTGCTGGTAGTCACATCTATAATAACAATATAACATTTGTAAATGCAATCCAACTGAAGCACATCAGTACGGGGAATATGGAATTAATTATTTCCTATGTAAAAAGTTATGAGGCTTGTTGATGCCTAGAAAATGCCATAGCACTCCATAAGGCTACAGAAAACAATTGTTGCAGTTTTTATTTAGTATGAGTAGCATTTATTCAGTACCTGACTGTAACTACCATTGCTGCATCAATAGTGGTCATTTGCTAGACTATGCATTCAGTTACTAAACAGTATTGCACAGCCTTTGCTATTTCTTTTTAGTTCCTAAATACTGTAAAGTATGATCCCTTTGGGAAAATGTGATAAAAGAGAATCCTATTAAACAATGTCTGCATTAGAAGTTCTCTTTTCTTGTCTGAATCCTTTAACATCAAATTATTGTTACAAATACACATGAATTATCGTAGTGAACAGAAATCCATTGTCTCTTAAAATGAATCCACCTACACACACAGACATCATTGTGGTCTTTGTTTTATGTTCTGTGAATTCAGGACTTGAATAACCCTATCAGACCAAAACTGTTCATATTTCTAAGATGTGGGTTTAGCCTTTCACTACCTAGTCTGATTGTTACCAACATCCATTCCCAGCATGGACAAGGACTGAAATTCATAAAGAAAAAATTGCATAATTCAGTATAAAATTGCATAATATAATAAATATTGCATATCAAAGTTGAATCATCCAGCTTACAGTCAGTCCCTTTGATCAGTCAAATGTGTATCACAGTTACTCACACATAACAGTTTGAATCTGCAGCTGCCTATATTATTGTTTCTTAAGGCATATGCAAGCATAATATACTTTTGCACAATTTGCTTGTAAGGTGGTCCAGTCTGTCAGCCTCACAGAGAAACAGTGAGAAAAAAACTATATAATGCTTTCAGCTATTGCTCTGATCTCTGAGTTAGAATAGTTATAATGGATTGGCTTATGTTGCATTTACTTGAATGGTTCACAAACTTGAGTGTTTGCATTATGAATTTTATAAGTACATGATCGTCATGCAATACAAACTATTTTACCAAGCTTTTATGATATGTTGAGCTGAGGAGATATGGTAGGACCAAAGCATCCTGCAGCAGAGTTCAGATTCAGGAAACTAAGCAGCATAGGAACTCCAAGATACTCCACATTTATGCAATACAGGCTGGTGACAGCTAGAATACTGTTTATGAGGAGCACTGCAATACAGACAAAGATCCCTTTGATGCATGCAAATTTTATGAATGGTGTAAAACACAGCAATGCTTAATGTGGGGAAAGGTAGAGTATAATAACCTACCAACAGTTCATGCAAGGATGATGTAGTTGCCACCCCCACATGTTATATATACCAAAATCTCAGCTTATGAGACTAAAAATTTGTTTTTCTGAATCAGTATATAATACTGAAATGCAGGACATGATGATGAGGTTTTGGGATAGAGGATTTAAACAATCAGAATGTCTGTGATTCAATAAGGCAAGTTGGTAAGGAGCAATTACTACAGTACCAGACAAGAAAGGATCTGATTGGACCCCCCCTAGGCTTAGCACACAATTTGGTTGTAACACTAGCTTTTTTATGGACTTGGTTAAAAAATACTGGTACATTCTACTGATGGGTGATGATTTAAAAAACTTAGTACCTGTAGGGTTGCCATCTTTTAAGCAGGCCAAAGTGGGGCATGGGGGTGTGGCCAATACAACACTGGCCACACCCCCTACCATGACGTCACCACAGGAGCGGTGAAGGAGATGCTATTATGGGTACGATGGATGGCTGCTGGAGTGACTAGCTAGATGGCTACTGGAGTGGCTAGCTGGTTGGTGGGAGTAGCAACTGGATGGATGAATGACTGGATGGATGGCTTGATGGATGGATGGATGACTGAATGAATGGATGCCTGGCTGGATGGATGGCTGGCTGCATGAATGGATGGTTGGCTGCATGAATGGATGGATGGCTGGCTGGCTGCATGAATGGATGGATGGCTGGATGGATGGATGGCTGCATGAATGGATGTCTAGCTGCATAAATGAATGGATGGATGGCTGGCTGGCTGGCTGGCTGAATGGATGGATGGTTGGATGGATGGATGGCTGAATGGATGGCTCATTAGAAATAAAACAAAACAAATCTTTGTCGGTTTTTATAGCGGCTGTAGAGGCCCTTAAAACAAAGCGCTCCTACAGCTGCGATCTTTGCAGGGCTCTTCCTGCCCCAATCCCCACCCTTTCATGAATTGCAGCCAATTGCTGCACAAATTAAAGCACCTGAACCTAACAGGCAGCAGCTTTGCCTGCAGGTCTGGGTTGGTGATGTAACTGAATTGCTGTGGAAAAGCCATAAGTAATTGCGGCTTTTCCATGGCAATTCAGTGTGACTGAAAAGTGGGACTTTTCAAGTCCAACTACTTTGCACAGTGGGCAACGGGATGAGTCTACTCAACTTGTGAGTGTCCCGCTGTACCTGGCAGAAGTCTTTTTTTCTTTTAGAAGGGACAAAACTTTGGGTGAATGGTTTAATCACTATAAGAAAGGTGACTTAGCTAAACAACCTTTGGGACAGTTGACTTTAAGGGGTGCGGTAGTGAAAGGTTGCCATCGTTGTGGTCATTGTAGTTTTTGTAAATATGTTCCTAAGGCTGAGTGCTTTACATTTTCCAACACATCAAAGGTGTGGCAAATTAATATTTTGGGAATTGTGATGCAGACTGGGTCATATATCTGGCCACATGCAGTTTGTTCAGCATTTTATGTTGGACAAACTTCACACTCATTGAAACTCAGGATTTCAGAACATCTTAGTGACATTAGATGTGCCAGAGATCCAATGCTTTATATAAACATACTTTACAGCATAAAATTGCAAGGTTTCATTTTGTTATTATTGATAAGATTGTATTAAACAGGCTGGCATACTATGTTAAATAATAAAGAGAAAGGTTGTATTATCAGACCGGGAGCTTTGTTTCCTCCTGGAGTTAATGAGAATTTGTAAGAGCCCAATCATTTGTAAGGGGTGTGTATTTAAGTCTTATAACATTGTTTGCTGGTATTGAAGCACTGATGAAGGCTAATTAAGCTGAAATCAGTATGATGTTGTGATGGAATAAAGTTATGTTTGCTTAGTAAGGAATTGTGCTATTTATTTATCCATTCACCATAATGTGAGGAGTGCTGGTTCATGTATTGGTATATATAAGCAGAGTATACTAAAATTTAACTGCATGCACAGGCATAGAGTAGAAAAGCTGTGGATGGTGTAGTAAGATTTTGTCAAGCCATCTCAGTGTAGTAAATGGAGTAGAAAAAATTGTGACTGCAGAAGTCTTATATCAAGACAGGCTCTGCTGATACTGACAGTTGTAAGGTATAACCCCACTGTGTTGGCTAGTTAAAAGTTCTTTTACTGGTACAGAGTAGATGACACTATCTTGAAAACTGTTAGTGACATTTATTGTACAAATCCAGCACCAACTAGGCAGTGTGACTGCTCATTCCACTGGGCACTCCTCATATTCTAGCCACAGGTAAGTTCCAGTGGCTTACGTGATGCAGTATGCATATCCCTGTCATCTGCATGAATAATGTTTAATAGATTTTATTTTATTTCATTTGTATTTGTTGAACATGGTGCAGCACTGATCTCCATGGACCATACCTCTCAACTTCCTGAAGTGAATCAGGGACAATGGACCTTAAAATCAGGGACAATCAGGAACACCTAATTAACATAGTATATGCATATTCAAATAAGCACATTGATGGCCATGCCAAAAAATGCTCAATTACAATGAATAGGGCACATAAGAAATCTGGAAAATCATAAATTAATGAGGGGGACAAAGGCCTAGTCAATAGGGACAGATTTTAAATATGGCTCCTATAAACCTAGAAACATGCTAGAATAACAAGATATATGTCAAAAAGTGTTTTCTGAAAGATAAGGAAAGTTAGTGTATTTGGTCTTCCTGCCATTGATTTGCCAGAAAAATTTCAACAAAATGCAAACTTACCTGGCACTGCAGTAGACAGCTGAAATTCAGCAGGATTAATCCAGAGAAAACAAGCACAAGATGAGTCCTGATGAGCGATGGCAAACAAGGATAAAAAACTCCAGGTATTGGAAACACTGTGTAAGTAAAATACAAAAGTTTTATTAAAACTCCACAAAGCTTTCAGGAGAACCCCTTCCACAATCTGTACATGTAAAACTCAATAGTCATAGTCACATTTAAATAGTTAAAAACTAAATCTCATGACACAGCCTTAAACAATCAAATAGAACAATCATGTGAAATGATAAAAACATTAAAAAAATAGTTACCACAGTCACAAAATAGCGATATAAAATATAAAGCAAAGAATTCTACACCATCATTACAAAAACAATTACTTTAAAACCAGTTGTTTCCTTCTTAAAATAGGTTTGATGCTAACAGCCACATTAAGCCCAGGTGTATGATCTGCCGCTAACTGTAAAGTCCATTCATATTCACACACCTCTAGTGTGTTATTTAAGTCACCACTCCTTCTGCTCTTAAATCTAAGGTCTATCACCCTGTAAATAAATTTATGTTCACTGCCTTTTTCTGTTATATTCTTAGCAAGTGCATTGCTGATTACCTCTCTCCATAGCTCTGTTTTATGCTCTGCTATCCTTTCTTTAAGTTTTCTAGTAATTTTTCCTATAGAAAAGGCAGGACATTTCACACAGTTAGCCATATAAACAAGATTAATGGTGTTACACATAGCATAACATTTAAATACAAACCTTCTCTCAGTTATAGGGTGTATAAATAATTTGGGCTGGATTTACAAAAGCTTGCATGGAGTCTAAGAGTAGTGTAAGATGGCAGACAGCCAATATGTCTGCTAAGTGATCCAGCAATAGCCGGCAGGGGCGTGCATGAGAGCTTCTAAAGCTACTCTTGCACGGACAGTGTTATGGTATGCAAATTACCTCATTTGCTGCTGAAAGCTATGCAAATGAGGTAAATTTGCGATCCAAGAAACACTAACCTGTCCGTGGAAGAGTAGTGTTATTTGCAGAAATGTACTCCGTTGGTAAAGGAGTACCGTTCTGCAAATAGCTAAACAGTGCTATGACAGCTCCAAATAAAGGATGCATCTAGTTGAGGAAGCATGCCAATGGCCAAATATAAGGCCATTGGCATTTGCAAATGTTGTAAATCCTTAAAAATCCATTTTTCCCCCCGATTGCCGATGTTTAAGCATAGCGCAGCTCCGCGCAAACGTGCTGCGCTTTAAATAAAATGAAAAAAATTGGAAAATAGACAAAAATGGGCATTTTCACTAAAAAGCTTGTTCTGCCATGCAGGTGAATGGCAGGCTGAAAACAACATGGCCACTGAGTAGTGGTTGCTAAGCGGGGGAAGCTCAGTGTGAGAGATGTAACCAAGCATTAGTAGGCAATCCTGTGCAAATGAGGATAAGGATAGTGAATCCCAATTTTACCCGGCATGTGAGCCATGTCCCTAGAGTGTAAGTGTAGGAGTAGGGGAGTAGTAGAGTAGAAGATAGGTGACATCATGAGGGGGTATGTCTGAAAGACTGTAAGCTGATTGGAGCACAGTGGCTTTTGTTTGCCCTGAGTTGCTCAGGATTGCAAGAGGTGTGTCTACAGTTGTCCTAGCTGAAAACAAGAAACCAAAGGTGTACGCCATGGATATATCTGAAATTTCTTGCAAACATGCTTACACCATATGCGCGCATGTGTGCTTGTGTGCGTGCATGTGCGCTTGTTTGCGCAGCGCTGCCCCTTGTGGAAACAGAAAGGGAAAAGGAAGGAAAATAAGTAGTAGGAAGTTAACCAAGGAGAACTAGCAGAGCTGCCAGGTGAAATATATCAGAATCAGCCAATTACACAGGCAGTAGACTAGCACAGCCCAGCCCAGCACTTTAAACTCTGCAAACAGCAGTCTACCCTGTTTTTTCCCAAGAACTCTGCAACACTGCAGTATACAAAGAGTGAAAACTTAAAAAGCTTAAGTCAGACAAAATGTTAGGGGCTGCTATTGCTATCATAAACCAACATGTGCAAGATGCTGAGGTGGTGATGTTGTGAATGCTGCTGAGCAACCCACAGTGAGGAGACGGAGAAGAGTGTACAGACCCAGGGTAACTTACCAGGGGCTACATGAGCTGGAGATAGTGGAGCGCTATAGAGTGGACAGATACCTCCTGCAGCAAATTGTTGAGCTGTGCCGGCCATGCCTCACACACAGAACCAACAGAAGGGAAACCATCACAGTGGATACCAAGGTATGTGTTGGCCTATGAATACTAGCTACAGGTACCTTCCAGAGACCAACTGGTGATATGATGGGGGTTTCACAGGCATCAGCATCCAGGGTACTGCACCAGTTCCTGGATGCCATGTCAGCACATGTCGGTGAGCATGTATATTTCCCCAATTCCAGTGAGGCATTGGCCAGCAATATGCGTCTTTTCCACCAAATAGCAGAATACCCTGAGGTAGTGGGTGCAATAGACTGCATGCACATATACATCAAAGCACCACCCAGTGAGTGGGATAGGGTCTACATCAACCGCAAGGGCTTCCCCAACATCAACTGCCAGGTCATGTGCGATGCCCAGGGTATAATAATGAATGTGTGTGCTAGCTGCCCTGGAAGCTATCATGATTCCCACATCTGGCATCTGACGCAGCTGTACCAGAGATTTGCCAGTGGGGACATCCCTGATGGTCACCTAGTGGGGGATGCTGGATACGCACTGGAGCCGTGGCTGATGACACCCATCAGAAATGCACACACACCTGAACAAGAACTCCATAATGAGGCACACACACAAGCAAGAAACATTATTGAGCATGTGTTTGGGATGCTCAAGTCACAGTTCCGGTGCCTGGACACATCTGGTGAAGCCTTGCAGTACTCACCAACTACATGTACCCAAATTGTCATGGTATGTGCCATGCTACACAATATGATCCTGTGAAAACAGCTGCAACAGGAACAGCATGGGGTAGGGCCAAACAGCCCCCCACCATTGCCAAGGCCTGCACAGGCACAGCGTGACTCAGAGGAGGAACAACCTGAGCCTGCCCCATTAGGCAGAAGGAGCCATGCCTAGTATACTTTGGCCTTGGCAAAGAGGCAACGCATAGCACATACACTGACTCAGTAGGAACCCTGGAAATGACACCTCTCTCTGACTCGCACATACAATAAAAGGGATGCCTAACTTGACACTACCTGTTTTCAAACATGTATATGGAGTGTACTATGTGCATCCGACATAGGCAGCCCTGCACACCACCTGTGGCATGATTGCTCTATGTTAAGCAATATAAAGCAGTGCTAAGCACTATTTTACCACTATTTAGCATATTTAAGCACAATTGTGTGGAGCTGCATGCCACGCAAACTAGCTCAATGTCAGGCAACGTTGAGCAATGTTGGGCAATGTTGGGCAAAGTCATGCAAAGTCGAGCAAAGTCAGGTAAACACGCTCACACCTGCTTTACTGTTACTTAACCAGTCAGGTTTGCCCAGCAGGAAAATAAAAAGCAGTGACAGGGCTCGAACTCAGGATACTGTGCACTATAGTCACAGTACTGAACCACTAAGCCATGACAGCATTTCACTGGCACAGACACAGCAGGACAATTGTAGACTACCGCAAACACAAACAAATGCTGTATCATGCCCTCTGAAGAGGCATATGAGTAACTTCCCCCCAGGCCTATGCAGACAGATAACAGCAGGCCAGGCAGTGTGATGTGGGTTGGGTAGGCTATGAAGTCACAAACTAATATACATGAAATTGGAAGCTAAGATCTGTAGTACAGTTGTATGCCTCAAGCCAGTACGATAGGCAAAAGTACAGACTGAAATGGAGTACCCGATATAGCAGTGCAGGCCTAGCAAATGTGTATAAGTGTCAGGAACCCCTCATCCTATGTACACCCACAGTAACAATCAGGTGTGCCCCCCGGGTAGAAATGTACAAATAATAGCTGCCCCCCCCCGTATGTAGAAATGTTGATAAGTCTATGCAAAGTGACTCATGGAAGCCTTGCAGGCACAGCGTGCTTCCTGTCGATGTACAACACAAAGGTGAGACCTGAAGTAAAAAACAACTTGATTTTTCACACACATATAGTATATATGTCCATACTGGGCATGCTCACACACTTAAACAAATTTAGCAAATTTCAGTCAGCAACATACTGAAAGGTCATACTGGGCATGCTCACACACTTAGGCCATGTCTGAGTACAGCAGTGGGCCACACATATCTGGCAGTTGCAGTTCTTACCCCAGAAACATGTCACTATTCACCAATCCTGCCTTGTGAGCACAGTTATATGAAAACAGACCCATATAATATATTGGACTCCTGTCATAATCAAACTATGTACTACAAATACTTAAGTTGTTCAAAGAAAGTGAAAATTCAAAGAAGATCAATAAATCTCCGATCAGTATCATCAATAAACAATGAGCACTCCTAACATTATCCAATCCATGTTCTGGCAAAAATATTGTCAAAGAGTCCATAGAGAACCATGAAGTTTTATTTCACTATGTCATAAATATCATTGTAAACTCATATATGTTCTGAGTCAGTGCAAACTGTAAATGAATACATGTACATGACTAACATTGCCAGCATCTTGTCAGACAGGTTAATACATATTTACCCCCCTCTCCCTGACAAAAGGGCCCATTATCATACCTGGAGATTGTAAAAACCCAGAAATCACATATACAATGGTTAAACAGCACTTTCCAAACCTAAAAACATGGTGTCTATGGGATGACATGGTTTCCCTAGCTGTGTCGTATGTGAACTCCAAAACAAACATACCCTGCATCTGAACAATCTGTTATTATATTGGGTGACTTCAACTACCCAAACATTGATTGGGAAAACTATTCAAGCCCAAACACCCTCGTCCAATGGTTCCTAGAATTTATAAACTCAAATGCTATGGAACAACTGGTCATCATTCCCACAAGAGGGGAAAACATATTGGATCTGGTCATCACCAACATGGGTTCTCTATGTTCCACACCAGAGGTATACACCTCATTGGTAAGATCAGACCATAAACTAATCTCACTGGACATCCATATTCCATCCCCACCCCTAGCCAAGGAAACCACGGTGAAGAACTTCTCAAAAGCAAACTTCACACTTCTCAAAACTGAGGTGGAATCCTTCAAAGCCCCTGGGCCAGTGGAAAATATGACCCAAAATGCAGAACCCTTTACAAAAGCATTCTATGGACACCTACAGGAATGCATGGAGCATGCTATCCCAGATAAAACCAAGACTCACTCAGACAAAGGCAGGAGACCTGTCTGGTGGACCCTGGCCATAAATAAGCTATACAACAGAAGGAGAAAGCTGCTACATGACAGAGCAAAATCCCAAAAAGGGAAGGCGTCTCTGATCAGTACTAGCAAGAAACTATGATCCCTCATAAAATCATCTAAGGCCAGCTTCAAAAGAAAAATTGCACAAGACACTAAAGATAATCACAAGGCCTTATTTAGTTATGTCAGAAACCTGGGAGGCAACTCCCAGATATTCTCTGAGTTAGTGCAAAATGACAAAAAATACACTGAACCCACAGACATTGCCAAAATCCTGGCAGAAAGGTTCAGTGCAAACCCCCCCCCCTTCCCACCCAAAAGAGCAAATGTCTATCCCAACAGAGTATAGCCTTCCTGAGATCACAGATGCACAGGTGAGAGCTGCCCTCTCCAAAGCAAAAAACACAGCATCGATGGGACCAGAAGGTGTCTCGGGCTGCGTCTTACATGAGCTCCAAGAAGAAATGAACCCTCATATAAAGTCACTGTTCAATCTCAGCCTTACTACAGGATATGTACCCAAGGAATGGTGTACAGCAACAGTGGTCCCACTCCACAAAGTTGGTGCCACAACAGACCCCGGAAACTATCACCCTATAAGCCTGACTAGCCTGGTCTGCAAAGCTATGGAGCATATCATCATGGAAATCATAAACAAAGACATTGGGAACCTCCAGACACTGGATCCTACCCAATTCAGCTTTGTTAAGGGCAGATCTTGCCTCTTGAACCTGGTTGACTTCTTTAAAACAGTTACCAAAGCCATAGATGAAGGGAAGGTAGTCCACACAGCCTACCTGGACCTCGCAAATGCCTTCGACACAATACCCCACTCGGGCATCATAAATAAGCTCACCAGCTTAAATTTCAACCCCTATGTCACAAGATGGGTTGCAAAATGGCTCAGGGATAGAACCCACATGGTCAGAATAGCAGGTGCCGTGTCAGACTCTAAACCAGTTACAAGTGGTGTCCCACAAGGCTCAGTCCTGGGACCTCTCTTGTTCGGTATATATTTCTCAGAGGTACAGGCTAACACGGGTGGACTATGGCTGACGAAGTTCGCAGATGACTGCAAACTGGGTGCCGTAATCAACTCTCCAGCTGACACAAGCATTCTCCAAAAGGATCTCACAGAGACAGATAACTGGTGCCAGAGCCATGGCCTAAAGCTAAATGCCAAAAAGTGCATAGTCATCCCCTTTGGGAAAAACAAAGTGCCCACAAATTACCACATAGGTGGTAATCCATTAAATACGGAAGAAGTAATTAGGGACTTGGGGACCCAAGTAGATAGCAATTTCTCCTTTGACAATCACGTTGCCAAAGTGGTTAGAAAGACCTTCTATATAGCCCACCTCATCATGAAAGGATTCACATCTAGATCAAGAGAGGTCATTGTGCCCCTCTACTCATCACTTATCAGGCCCATAATTGAATATAATGCTCCATTTGGGATGTACCTTACCCGACACCTGCAGCAACTGGAAAGATCCCAAAAGTACCTCACCAAGAGGATCAAGGGGCTCAAACAGATGCCCTATGCAGCTCGGCTAAAGAAACTCCAGCTCAGTTGCATACCGCCTACTCAGAGGCGATCTGTGTCTGACGTATAAAGCCATGTCCAACCCAGAATTAATGGACATGCTTCACCTCAGGAAATCCAAATCCCTTAGAGCTACACACTCCAGGGACTTGAACCTCAGCACAGAAATAAATAGGACATGCTGGAAGGACAGATTCATATCCCAGAGGCTCCCCTCACTCTGGAACAAAATCCCAATCCATGTTAGGCAGAGCCCCTCACTGACCCTCTTCAAGAGAAATCTTGACAAGTGGATGGGAGATTGTAAGATTACCCCTGGGATCTCTTCTGTGTCCCTGCTTGACAGAGGTACAGTAAACTAACCTTAAAAGGACTACCTTCTGTGACCTACTATACAGAGGCACAGTCAACTAATCTAAAAGGGTGGCGAAAGCCAAACACACTCTGGCTAGGCTTATAAATGCCCTAGGGCAGATAGCCTAGTATCAACCTATGAACCTATGAACCTGTGAGACTCACCATCTGTACAGGATATGAAACTGTTGAATGCATTACAGCAATGTTTGGCACACTCCACAAGTGTTGGTGCACAACAGACCATGGGAGCTATTGTCTTATAAGCCTATTAAGCCTGATCTGCAAGGCCATGGAATCCATCATGATGGAACTCATAAACAGAGCTATTGTGAGCCTACAAACACCCAACCCTACCAAATTTTGGTTTGGTCAGGGGCAGATCATGGTTCCGAAACCTGCTAGACTGTTTTCAAGGCAGACACCCAAGACATACATCAATGAAATGAGCTACACATGTCCCACATAGACCTCGAAAAGCCCTTTTCCAACATCCCAGACACGTCGTATCCACAAAATCAACAACCTGTGCATAAATATGTATGTCGTCTAATGTATTGCCAACTGGGGCACAGATAGATCCCACAAGGTAAGAATTGTGGTCTCCTGTTCAAGCTGGTAACAACTGCTGTCCCCCATGGTTCAGTCCTGGAACCCCTCCTGTCTGGTGTATAGTTTTCAGAAATACGGTCAAACACACGAGGGCTATGTTTAGCAAAGTTTGTGGATGACTGCAAAAAAGTTGTCATAATCGATGTTTGGAACAACAGAGGCATCCTTAAAAAGGGTCTCAGTCAGACAGATGTGGTGTCAAAATTATGGCCTCAAGCTACAGTCATACAAATACCACATAGATGCCAACACCCTAAATATGGAGGTGATAATAAGGGATTTATGGACACATGTAGATAGTCATCTCTACTTCCACAAACACATTCACAAAGTGGTTAGAAAATCATGCTATGTGTTCCCACAAACTGCCAAGGTCTTTGCATGTAGGTCAAAGGAGGTTCCCTCTACTCATCAGTCATCAGACCCGTCAGAGAGTACCACAACACACTTGTGATGAATCTAACTAGGCACCTTCAGCAGCTGGAAAGACCACTGAAGTACCTCAACAAGAGGATTACTGGCCTCAAACAGTTGCCCCATGTGACAAGACTGAATTAAACTCAATCTGTACTCTGTTGCATACTGTCTACTCAGGAGGTCTCTGCCCAACTGACAGGTCCATGTCTAATGCAGAACTGATGTACATGCGCTATCTGAAGTAAACCCAAGCTCAGTGTACCACATGCTCTAGGGATATCATCATCACAACATTAAATAGAACATGTTGGAAGGATACATTACTAACTCACAGACTTCCCTTGCTTTGGAACAGGCTCCCAACTGACATTAAGCCGAGTCCCTCACTGACACTCTTCCAGAGGAGCCTTGATGAGTGTATGTGAAACTGAACTGTCACACCATGGACCACTTCATCAGCTCTACTACACAGAGGCATAAAGAACTAACTCCATGGGTGGTGATAGCTGCACACTCTGGCCATACTAATATATGCCTTCAGGCAGATGGCCTATTACCTACCTATATATATATATATATATATATATATATATATATATATATATATATAGGTTCATAGGTTCATAGGTTTATACTAGGCTATCTGCCCTAAGGCATTTATAAGCCTAGCCCAAATTTTTGTGGCTTATGCCACCCCTTATATGAAAAAATACTGTGCCCATTAGTTTGTTGTGCCTCTGTCCAGCAGTGACACAGAGATGATTCCCGGGATAACCCTACGATCTCCCATCCACAGGTCAAGATTTCTCTTGAACAGAGCCAGCGAGGTGCTCTGCCTCACATGGACCGGGATTTTATTCCACAGCATAGGGAGTCTCTGAGTGATAAATCTATCCCTCCAGCACGTCCTATTTATATCCGTGCTAAGGTTTAAGTCACTTGCTCTAGTGGTTTTGGTGGATTTGGATTTTTTGAGGTGGAGCATGTCCATTAATTCCGGGTTGGACATGGCCTTGTATGTCAGGCACATGTCACCTCTGAGCAGACGGTATGCAACTGAATAGAGCTGGAGTTTCTTCAATCTGGCAGCATATGACAGATTTTGGAGTCCCTTTATCCTTTTGGTGAGGAACTTTTGGGGTCTCTCCAATTGCTGCAGATGTCGGGTGCGATACATCCCGAATGGGGCATTTTACTCGATCATTGGTCTGATAAGTGAAGAGTACAGGGGAACAATGACCTCACTAGATATGGATGTGAATCCCTTCATGATCAGGTGGGCAATGTAGAAGGTCTTTCTAACCACTTTAGCAATGTGAGTGTCAAAAGAAAGGCCACTGCCAACCTGGGTCCCCAGGTCCCTGATAATATCTTCTGTGCTTAGTGGATTGCCACCTATATGGTAGCTTGGGGTTACCTTGTTTTTCCCGAAGGCTATGACTATACATTTTTTGGCGTTTAACTTCAGGCTATGGCTCTGGCACCAGCTATCTGTTTCTGTGAGTCCCTTCTGAAGGATATCCGTGTCCGATGCACTTTCCACTATGGCGCCCAGTTTGCAGTCGTCTGCAAACTTTGTCAGCCAAAGTCCTCCCATGTTGGCCTGTACTTCTGAGAAGTAGATGCCGAACAATAGGGGGCCAAGGACCGAGCCCTGTGGGACACCGCTTGTGACCGGCTTGGAGTCTGACATAGCGCCAGCAACTCTAACCCTGTGGGTTCTGTCCTTAAGCCAGTTTGCAACTCATCTTGTGACATATGGGTTTACATTTAAGCTGGTAAGTTTTACTACAATACCCGAGTGGGGTATTGTGTCGAAGGCCTTGCAAGGTCAAGGTAGGCTGTATGGACTGCCTTTCCCTCATCAATGGCCTTGGTGACTGTTTCAAGAAGTTGACCAAGTTCAAAAGGCATGATCTGCCCTTGACGAAGCCAAACTGGGTCGGGTCCAATGTCTGCAAGTCCCCTATATCTTTGTTTATGAGCTCCATTATGATCCTCTCCATAGCTTTGCAGACTAGACTTGTTAAGCTTATGGGGTGGTAATTACCAGGGTCCGTAGAGGCACCGCCTTTGTGGAGTGGGACCACAGTTGCCGTATGCCACTCCTTGGGCATGTATCCTGTGGTAAGGCTGAGATTAAACAGCTGCCTTATGTGCGGGTTTAATTCCTCATTTAGCTCGTGTAGCACACAGCCGGGGACACCATCCGGTCCCATTGATGCTGTGTTTTTAGCTTTAGAGAGAGCAGCTTTCACCTGTGCAATTGAGATGTATGGGAGGCTACACTCTGCTGGGATAGTTATCTCTCCTTTAGGGGGGGAGAGGGGGGTGAAGTTTGCACTGAACCTGTCTGCCAGTATGTTGGCAATGTCTGTGGGTTCAGTGATTTTTGTATCATTTTGTATCATTTATATATATATATAGGGGGAACACAGTATAATAAGTCAAAGATGGATGGGCAGAGATGTGTGTCAGAGGGTGACCATGACAGGGAGCCATCCAGGACTGTCCCACCCAGCACACTTCCCAATGGCATGAAAGACATGAGGTGCACATCTCTCCCACTGTACATAACAGCCACCAGTATCTGTAAGCATTACAGTGTATGTGGCCCATGTGCCTGCTGTACAACATGACTATACAATGAAGTGCATATCTACTATCTGTAGACATGTACCTGTCACATAGGTTCATAGGTATGTAGTAGACTATCTCCACGAAGGCATGTATCAGCCTACGCAAGTTGTGCAGCTTTCACCCCACCATTGGGTAGTCTCCCAAGGCCTAGTTCTAATAGTTAGTACCCTAAGCCCCTTTCTAGTGGGGCTGCTGATGTGATGCCTGGCATGAATTGTCTGTTTCCCATCCACTCATCAAGGTTCTAATTGAAGAATGTCAGCGAGGGGTTCTGTCTGATGTACATTGGGACTCTGTTCCACAGTAAGGCAAGTGTCTGGGACGGTACTTTATCCCACCAGCATGTTGTATTCATCATTCTGATGAGGTTCATATCCCTGGAATGTGTAGGGTGACTCAATGTTGCTATCTGCAGATGGAGCATGTTCAACAGTTATGTGTTGGACATGGCTCTGTATGTTAGGCAGAGTGTGCCTCTGAGTAGGCAGTACGCAACGAAGAACAGATTTAGTTTTACCAGTTGTGTTGCATAACACAACTGTTTGAGGCCAGTTAACCTCTTGGTGAGGTACCTATGTGGTCTCTACAACTGCTGGATATGCTAAGTCGAGTACATCCAAAATGGTGCACTGTACTCAATGATGGGTCTGATGACGTAAGAGTAGAGTGCCAACACTACCTCTTTGGATCCTGATGCAAACCCTTTGTTGATTAGGTGGGCCACATAGGATTTCCCAATCACTTTGGCAACATGGTTGTCAAAGGAAAGATGACTACTTGCGTCCCCAGATCCCTTATCACCTTGTCATTTTTAAGGGGGTAACACCGATGTGGTAGTTTGTGGGTATTTTGTTTTCAACAAAGAGAATCACTATGCATTCCTCCACAGTGAGCTTGAGGCCATGATTCTGACACCACACATCTATCTCATAGAATCCCTTCTAGAGAATATGTCTGTTATCCGGTGAATCTATTATGGCAAACACTTTACAGTTCCCAGCAAACTTAGTCAACCACACCCCTCCTGTGTTGGCATGTACATTTGAGAAGTCTATACCAAACAGGAGGGACCCCAGGACTGAACCCTGGGGGACACCAGTCATTACCGGTGTAGAGTCTGACATGTATCCAGCAACTTTTAATGTGTGGAATCTATCTGTGAGCCAGTTTGCAATCCATCTTGAGATGTATGGATTCATGGCCAGGTTGGTGAGTTCATCTATGATACCTGACTGGGGAATGGTGTCAAAGGCCTTAGCAAGGTATAGGTAGGCTGTGTTGAGCTCATTTCAATCATCATTAGCCTGGGTAACTGTCAAAGAAATCCTCCCAGTTCAGGAGGCGTGGTCTGCATTTGACAAAGCCAAACTGGGTGTGCTCAACTGTGTGAAGGTTCCCAATCTCTGTATTGTTGACTTCCATTATGATTGGCTCCATTGCCTTGCAGAACACACTCGTCAGGCTCATAGAGCATGAATGCCAAGGGGTTTTTGTGGCCCCACCCCTGTGGAGTGTGAAGAACGTTGCTGTGCAACATTCTATGGGTACATATCCTGTAGATAGCATGTAGAGAGAGGTGTAGGTATCCTTGATGAATATGGATACATCCCCCACCCTATGTGCTATGATCCAGGTTCTGATGCTGGAAGGTATGGAATGAGTAGTATCCTGGTAGTGCTGGTGTGCTGTCTGGAGCCTTGAACTAGGTTTCTGTTACTGCACAGATATCAATATTCTCCATAATGAGAAGTGCCTCGAGGGTGTGCATCTGGAGGCTGAGACTTCTGGCAATGAGTAGCATTTAGCTCACTTTGTGGTTATTTGTGTCGGTTATGGGGTTTGGTTTGTCCTGCGTGACAGATGTTCCACACCTGAAGTCAGCGCCTCATTGGTCCCATCTGACCATAAGCTAATTACCCTACATATCCACATTCTGGACCCACACCCCCATTAAGGAAACCATGTTAAAAAATGTCTCCAAAGCCAACTTCACGCTTCTTAAGACAGAAGTGCTGAACTGCAGGACACCCATGCAGATGGACAATACAGTTACGACTACTGAAACCTTCACAATTGCACTTTATAAGCACTTACATAACTGCATGCATCCTGCTATCCCAAACAGAACCAAGACGCTATCCTCCAAGAAAAGGAAGCCAATCTGGTGTTCCTCTGCCATAAACAAACTGCACAACAGAATGAAGAAACTGTTGCAAAAGAGGGTAAAATCCCATGAGGGGAGGAGCTCCATGGTCAACATCAGTAAGAAGCTGTGATCCCTGCTAAAATCCCCCAAAGCTAGTTATGAAAACAAAATCGACAGTTTCTAAAGACAACCAAAAAGCATTCTATAGCTATGTCAAGAATCTCAATGGCAACACTCAGATCTGGTCTGAGTTAAAGCACAATGGCACTAAATATACAGACCCAACTGATATTGCCAACATCCTGGCAGATGGGATCAGTGCTAACTTTACCCCCCTCTCACCCATGAAAGAGCACATCTCTATAACGGAAGACTGCAAAGTTGCTGTCATCATGGCTGCACAGGTAAACAACACTCTCCAAAGCCAGGAACACAGCATCCATGGGACCAAATAACATCCCAGGCTGTGTTCTACACAAACTACAGAACAAACAGGCACCACACCTACGTACCATGTTCAGTCATAGCTTCACCTCAGGCTTTGTGCCTGCTAAATGGCACACAGTGACGGTTATCCCACTACACAAGGGGGGAGCAACCACGGATTCCAGGAACTAGCGCCTTATTAGCCTGATGAGCCTGCTCTGCAAGGCCATGGAATGTATCATCATATAACTTATAAAAAAAACATTGGTAATCTCCAAACTCTAGACCACAATGATGTTGGGTTTGTAAAAGGCAGATCATGTCTCCTAAACCTGATAGACATCATTGAAGCAGTCACCAGAACCGTAGACAAGGGTAAGGTGGTTCACACAGCCTATGTAGATCTTGCCACGGCTTTCAACACCATCCCCCACTCTGGAATTATAGATAAACCCACTAAACTAGGTATAAATTGCTATGTCACAAGATGGGTTGTCAACTGGCTCACTGACAGAACACACACTGTGAAAGAAGCAGACTCCAAGTACGACTTTGGACCAGTGACAAGTGCAGTACCACAGGGTTCAGTCCTGGGTCCTGTCCTGTTTGGTATCTCCTTCCGTGAAGTAAAGTTTAACATGGAAGGTCTGTGGCTAATGAAGTTTCCAGATGACTGCAAACTAGGAGCCATAATTGAAACTACTATAGATGTGGACAGCCTACAAAAGGGCCTCACTGAGACAGATGCCTGGTGTCAAAGCCATGGCCTCAAACTCAATGCCAAAAAGTGCATTGTCATCCCCTTTGGTAAAAACTCTGTAGCCATGAACTACAACATAGGCGGTAATATACTTAACATTGAAAGTGTTATAAGAGACCTTGGGTCACAGGTGGACAGTGGACACACCTGTGATAATCACATCCCCACAGTAGTCAGGAAATCTTTCTACATGGCACACCTCATCAAAAAATGTGTCTCATGCAGAATAGAAGAGGACATTGTTCCCCTCTACTCATCACTCACTGGATCCATAATAGAGTACAAAGCCCCATTTGCTATGTGCCTCACAAGACATCTACAACAACTGGAAAGCCTGCAGAAATACCTCACAAAGGGCATTAGCAGTCTGAAATACATGCCATACACAGACCGTCTCAAAATGCTTCAGCTGTACTCTTTCACATATCGCCTACTCAGAGGTGATCTCTGCCTAACATACAAAGCTATGTCAAACACAGAGCTGTTGGACATGCTCCACGTAAAACACTCACAATCCCACTGATCTTCGGCCCCAAAACCCAGAGTGAAATACAAAAGGAAGGGGTGCATCCATTTACCTTATGGATACCCACACCTTCAGGTTAGTGGCACAGCATGAGGCCTTGGAGACCATGCAAGTGCAACTAACATTGGGCAAAGCTGCTTATCAGATTGTAGCCTGCTACAGATCACCTATCTTGTCTCAGGAACCTCACTCAGTATTCCTGAGAACAGTGGAAAATATAAAGGTCCTACCAAACACCATTATATGAGAAGATTACAACTACCCAAACATTGACTGGGAGAATTACTCGTGTACAACGCCCTTTGCCCAGTGCTTTCTAGAGTTTAAAAACTCAAACGCCCTGAAACGGCTGGTCACCATGCCCACTAGAGGTGACAACATACTGGACCTGATCATCACCAGCATGGGGTACCAGTGTTCCACAACAGAGATAAACCCCTCATTGGTAATATCAGATCATAAAGTAATCACACTGGACATTCACTCCCCCCCCAGTCAAGGAAACCACTGTGAAGAAATTTTCAAAAGCAAACTGCACACTTCTCAAGACCAAAGCAGAAAGTTCCAAAGCCCCCTTGCTATAGGATAATGCTATACAATCTGCAGAATCATTTACAAGTGCATTCTGTGAGCATCTACAGGGATGCATGGATCGAGACATCCCAAATAAAATCAATTGCACTCCTCCAAAAATAAGAAACCAATATGGTGGTCATTGCCCATAAATAAGCTATACAACAGAAGGAGGAAACAAACACATGATAGAGCAAACTTCACAAAAGGAAAGGCATCACTGATCATTATTAGGGAGAAACAATGATCGCTCATAAAATAATCCAAAGCCAGTTTCTAAAGACAAATTGCCAAGGAATGTAAGAATAACAACCACAAAGCCTTCATTAGCTATACCAAACATTTAGGTGGCAACTCTCAAATATGCTGTCAGCTATTGTAAAATGGCAAAAAATACACTGAACCAACTGACATTGCTCGCATCCTGGTGGACAAGTTCAGTGCAAACCCCCCCCCCATCACCCACAAAAGGGCCTGTGTCCATCCCAGAAGAATGCAGAGCCCCAAACTTCATGGACATGCAGGTAAAAACAGCCCTCTCCAAAGCTAAGAGCACAACATCAATGGGACTGGATGGTGTCCCAGGCTGCGTCTTACACCATCTCCAAAAAAGACCTACAACTCTACCTACATTCACTGTCCAGACTCAACCTTACCACAGGCTATGTACCCAAAGAATGGCATACAGCAACAGTCATCCAGCTCCACAAAGGTGGTGCCACAACAGAACCCGGAAACTATTGCCCTATAGGCCTACTCAGCCTGGTCTGCAAAGCTATGGAGCAAATTATCATGGAACCCATAAACAGAGACATTGGGAACCTCCAGACACTGGACTCTACCGAACTTGGCTTTGTTAAAGGCAGATCCTGCCTCCTAAACCTAGTTGACTGCTTTGAAACAGTTACCAAGGACACAGATGGAGGTGAAAGTAGTCCACACAGCCCCCCTGGACCTCACTAAGGCCTTTGACACCATTCCCCACTCTGACATCATAGACAAGCTTACCAGCTTGAACATTAACACCTATGTCACAGCATGGGTGGCCAACTGGCTCACAGATCAAACACACATGTTCAGAGTTACGGGTGCCATGTCCGACTCTAAACCAGTCACAAATGGCATCCCACAGGTCTTGGTCCTGGGACAACACCTGTTCAGTAGATACTGCTCAGAGGTACAGGCAAGCATGGGAGGAGTATGGCTGAACAAGTTTGCAGATGACTGCTAACTGTGGTCCATAATCGACTCTACGGCTGACACAGACATCCTCCAGAAGGGTCTTACAGAGACAGATATCTGGTGTCAAAACATTGCCCTTAAGCAGAATGCCAAAAAATGCATAGTCATCCCCTTTGGATAAAACAAAGTGCACACAAATTTCCACATAGGTAGTAATCCAGTATGTACAGGAGAATGTAATTATGGCCCTGGGGACCCAGGTAGATAGTAAACTCTCTTTTGATGATCACATTGCCAAAGTGTTTAGAAATTCCTTCTATGTAGCCCACCTAATGTAACCCACTCTGTCTAGTCTGATGATGTCACCATCCTACAAATATACATGTGGAAAGAAGAACTCCCAGTAATGCGTATAGCGGTTGTGTTAATGTGTACTCCTCTAGTATCATAAAATAGTTAGGTAGGGGTTTGAATCCTGCATTTGACAACGGTATGAGAGTGTGTGTGTGTGTGTGTGTGTGTGTGTGTGTGTGTGTGTGTGTGTGTGTGTGTGTGTCTTCTTGGAGAGGAGCAACCTTTTTGGAGACTACTAAAACACCCTAAAAGTGGTATACTCATCTTTGTCAAGCCTGATGATGTCACCATCCTACAAATATACCTGTGGAAAGAAGAACTCCCAGTAATGTGTGTAGCACATTGTGTTAATGTGTACTCTTCTAGCATCATAAAGTAGTTAGGTAGGGGATTGAATCCTGCTCTTGACAACTGTATGAGAGTGTGTGTGTCCTCTTGCAGAGGAGCAACCTTTTGGAGACTACTGAAACACTTTAAAAGTGGTATACTCATCTTTGTCAAGTCTGATGATGTCACCATCCTACAAATATACCTGTGGAATGCAGAACTCCCAGTAATGTGTATAGCATGTCGTGTTAATGCATACTGCTCTAGTATCATAAAGTAGCTAGGTAGGGATTTGAATCTTGCAGTTAGTGACTGTGTGTGTGTGTGTGTGTGTGTGTGTGTGTGTGTGTGTGTGTGTGTGTGTGGTCCACGTGTGTGACACTGTTGGTCAATGTGATGTGGGTTTTGCTTTTACTACTGTATGACATATCACAATGACAACAGTATGTGCATTACACATGTCAGGTAGCTGTGTGGCAAATACATATATATACATGTGACCTCAATTATTTCATAGGTGGGAACCCTGCTTTCTCCATGAACACATCTGTTATCTTTGCCAGAGTGTGCTGCCGCTTTCCAGACCTTAGGTCACATCTGTATGCTTGTGACAAGCCTAGCCACTGCAGTGATCCCTGGCCTACGTCATCCGTTTCACATACACTCATTACGGTTTCTTTTGAATAGTGTGAGTGAGGGTTTATGCCTGACGTATATTTGAAACCTGTTCAAAAGCAACAAGGTCTGTCAAAGATGACTATTTATTATAGGTGTGCAACAACCTTTGTGGATATGCATGCAGACTCTTTATTGCTTATATGTGATCCACAGAGGGATTTCCAAAAACCCTTTGGAAATATGATTATCAAAGGAGAGATGACGTAACACATGGCTCTATGTATACATCGGTACCTGTTCAACATTTTGGGGGCTACTACCTATGTGGTACTCTGGGGATACTATGTTTTGTAAAAGTGGATGACTATGCTTTATTTGGCTTATAGCTTTACAGCATGGGTTTGACACCAGGTGTCTGTCTGTATGATACCCTTTTGGAGGATGGGTGTGTCATCTGGAGAATGCATTATAGCCCACAGTATGCATTGCCAAACGTGGCCAGACATATCCCTACTGTGTTTGTTTGTATCTAAGAAAGCTATATGCCAAACAGGAGTGGTCCCAGGACTGAGTGCAGGTGAATACCACTGATTACTGGCATAGAATAGTACTTGAAGGCTGCAAATGTTACTGTGTGCCCTGTGTCAGTTGTCAAGACATCATCTAACAATGGTTTATGGTCAGGCTGTTGAGGTTATGTATACTACCAGAAAGCAAACCAATGACAGATAGTAACAGTATCACCCACAGCACAGTGTCAAACCGTGTCATACACACACATGTACTCAAGTTCCAAAATGTGTGTAGTACAATGCATACTGGCCACCAATAGAAACTATGGAGTGTTAACACTGCCTAATACAGGGCATGTCACCCTGCCCATGTGTCCAATATGCACGTACATGCAGACAGTGCACCTCAACCATGTTCACAAATGTACACCTGCAAATCTGTGCTGCACACATCCCACACTTACTGTCCACTCTCTAACACATGCTGACAAAACTACACACATTAGCCAAGTGGCACATGGGCAGACAATACACAATTGGAATAAACACTGGTGTAAACAATACTACATTGATAATTATAGCTTTAATGCATCTTGCCTGCTCAGATACACCTTCAAGGATATCATTACACTTTACTGCTGACAACATGCTAACATTGCTATTCTGTTATAAAGTCACCCTGTGCATCAGTACCATGTTAGCCTGTTCCTGCATCAATGTTACAGATGACAGGAGGTGGCACAGGTTTCATCATATGCACAGGGTGTGTTGGTTTGCCAGAGGCCTACATTGAGCCATACAATCGACATGTGTGTGTGAGTGTGTGTGTGAGGGCCATGAGTACTGTTATGGGCCAATGTGGATGCAATGTGTGCCGGTATGTGCTTGCCCTAGGTGTCTGGTTTATGTGTGTGTGTCTGCATGCACACAGTTCCACCATGTGGCTGCCATATACAGGGATTTTTGGGACAGCTACAGACTGTACCTGGCAGGCTTTACAGATCACCATCTCTGGCCATGGATACAGGACTTGTGCCTGGCAAGGGTGCTACAGACAGTATCAGGTACTAATCCAGACTGGGTACTATCCTCAGAGGTTGACATATGTACACTGGATCCAGGTACCTGCTGGGACTGGCCAGAGCCATGTGCATGTGGTCTTCTAGGATGATCTATGGACAGCCCACCCCAACATTGCTGGGGCTGGTACTGGCACTGTGGGAGGGGCTATGACTTGATGGACGTCCACGGTGACTGCCAGCTGATGATGTTGCTGGCATACATCCACTTCGACATCTCAACTGTTCCACACAGTCCAGACACATGGACATGACATTGTGGAGGACATCTAATGTCTCACCCCAACGTCTATCAATGACCTCAGTGTAATTATGGATGGCACCTGCTAGGCCATGGATACTGTCATTTAAAGAGGTGTTATGAGCCTTCTGTGCCCTTAGTCCCTGTCTTGTGTACCGCTCCATATGTGCCTGTGCCTCCATGACAGCCTAGAACATGCGTGTGATTGTAAGAGTTGTGGCACATCTGCCAGGGGCATTATGACCAGCAGTGCTCTGACGAGAACCCCTGGACATCTGCCTATGTGGTACCATTCCAGACATCTGGCTATGGCTGCTGTGTCCTGATGCATGTGCCATAGATACCACACTGTCCTGGCCATTGCCAACTGTACACTGTCCCTCTGCTAAGGGCACTGGTGATGATGGATGTACAGGCAGTATGACTGTGTGCATGGATGAGGTGGAGACTTGTGTACTGTCAATTGGTGGCCCAAAAACAGACTCTGACAAACATGCCTGTGCTTTAACACACCTATCCTCATTACCACTACTTGTGTCAGTGACATCAGGTTCCCTGCTGCACTGAACCAGCCCAACCTCAGCACCTAAGAGAGTAAAACAGGAAACACACTTTAAGACCTGTACATGATGTCAGAACACATAAACACATGAACACATGCACACATGCACACATGAACACATGCACACATGAACACATAAACACATGAACACATGTACACATGCACACAAATACACTCCTCACTAAAGCAGACACACACGCACACACACACACACACACACACACACACACACACATACACACACAGACACACACACACCACCAGCAATCTCAGAACATACTCAATAGCAGTTGATAGTGGGGTACAGTATCACAAGCCAAACAGTCATATCACACATGTCAGCATGCAGGACATGTGTTGCATGCAGTGCGAGTGTAGACAGTCCTTGTTACTAACAGTATACATGGCTTTGATGCTTGTGTTTTGTTGTTCGGTGATTGGCCTCCCCCTGGAACGCAATGTATACATGGACACAATATTGCTGTGCAAGTATTAAAAACTCTTTAATGTACTGTGCACCATCACTCACAGGTATACATACCATGGCTGGATGTGTATCTGTGTGTCACATAGATATCCAATTCTGATTAGAGCCTCTGTGTCTTTAGCAAATAATTGTGGACACAGTTTTAGCTCATGCATGATGTGTATACACACAAGATCAGTGATGCATGTATAACTGATGGAATACCATTGGTCCACATAGCCAATGTACAGTAGTTATGGTAAGTGTAGATTATATTGTGGACATGCCAGTGTCATCTCTGACATGGCATGCTAAAACACAACTGCATATTTAAACATCACACATACCAAATGTGTGTCATATGATCTAGCCACTCAATAGCATTACAAGACATATATGTGTCGGTTGTGCAAATGGTGACTGGTATGCATATTGTCTATAGGTGCATATGTTTGCACACACACAACATTGAGGTGTATAGCAATAAAAGCTATGTGTAGTACTGTGGTTACAATAACTGGATGGAGTGTAGTACCATAAGCCATCATCATAAAGCATCATGTGGTCAGTCAAGGCTACAAATGTGTCCCAAACCAGCACTTATCATGCTGTACCAGAACTGCACTTCCATGGCTACAATCACCATGTCACAGCCAGTTGATACATGAGTTTGTAAGGAGGCCAATAAGGAGCATTGCCTAACATGAATGTGTTGTGTGTTGCAGTGTGTTTCACTGCCCCATGATAGGCCTCTACCCCTCAGGTATATTATGTGTGCTGTGTGGATGACATTTGGGATACTGGAGTGTGACTTTACAGAGGGTTTGTGAATACTTCATGTGTAGCATGTTAACATGTTCTGTGTATGACATAGTTGTGTATTTTGTGTGCATGCGTATCGACTCTGCCTATCCAATGGTCACTACAATGTAGCCACATTTGTTTGAGATGGTCTGTGTATTGCATGTGTTTGAGGCAGCTAATCACATTACTGAGATGTGCGTAGTCTCACAGCAAACTGCATGCATTATGCGTAGGTGTGTTACATGTGTACATGGCCTACACCTTAACTATGACATGCACTTTTTACTTGCAATAATAAATGTAGAACACTCTCACCGGCATGTGTCTGCTGCCTTGCTGTCACACCAGAGGGACCTACATGGATATGAGACAGTTTGTCAGTGTCGACAACTGTGGCATTGCTACAGTGGGTTTGCAATCTTACAGTAGTACAACAGTTTACATTCACAGGCCTACAGATTATGTTCCAAATGATCAGTACTGCACAACAACAGGCTCCACATCTTCTAACTACACAGTACACATGTCACATATGCTTGATCTACCAATAGAGGTAACGATAGTCTACAGATATGCCATGTTACCTGCACGCTCCATGTGTTCTTGCTGGATGGCCCCAACCTCCATCAAGGTAAATGTTTGTTGTTGTTGTTGGGCAGGTGCCACCAAGCTCAGGAGCAGCTCCTCTACTCTGGTGAGGGGGGGATGGATGTTAACCCCACCACCTGTTGCAAGCTGTTGTCTGCAGACATCAGAAGCATGCTGCCGGACATGTCTAAGTGAATCACTGCAGTGATGGCGTACCTGATCATATGTCCGATTATGCATGCCTATGTCATTTACCCTCCAGACAACATCTTGCCACAGTGCAGTACGCTCATGCTGGTCTTGGCTGGCTCTCGAGAATAGTAGGCTGTAGTGCTGAATCAGACAGCTGGTAATAATGTCATCCTCAGCACTACTGTAGCTAGGATTACGATGGTGGGCCATGATCCCCAGAAGACAAAGAAAAATATGTCTGAGCAAGTAATATGGCACACTTAACATTATACAGTATAGATATCACTGAACTGCCATATATAGCAACCTATTAGCTGACTGAGATTAAACACTTTCATTACCACTTATCAGTGCTCACCCCACAACTGCTTGAAAGTGCCTGGCACTCTCTATATAATAAACCATGTTCTGCACAGCAACAAAATAAAATCACTATATAAGACTATACAAGAGTACCTGGCACACTGTATGCGACACAATGCACCAAATGGCCACAGATGGTATAGATCAAGCGAATGCATAAAGAAATATGTCATCCATTGCAATGTTTGTAAAGTCCAGTTACAGTATTACCATTATACCACGCAACTTGTTGATGGCAAACCCGTGGCCAAAATATGTGCACAATTGTGGATATAGGTGGCATACTGCTGTAGTAAACTAAAAATGTTGCTAGATATGCAGTTATATCTTGTAACACACATATGACAGAGGACATGTTACAGGTATACCCACACACACATCAGACATAATTACAAGACACAAAGATATGGCAACCCAGATAAGCTTTATGTGTGTACCATTCAATACTGTGTATCAGTACTTACAAAACCTTAAGCCTGAGGAATGTAATCTGTGAGGACTACAGGGACCACACAAAACAGTGGTTCCAAGCAATGTGGACATACATCATACTTTGCTGTTTAGGCCTACAGCTTCAAGTAGTACTACAGTTCATACAGGATTTGGATTCAACATCAGTACCAATCAATAAGCGTACATGCAGTGCTTTAGCGTCCAATGACACACCCCAGTTAACACCAAGGGATGACATTAAACTGTATGCCATAGTACTTTATCTGCCTAGCAACGGCATACACAGCTTTTGCTGGGATCAAAGCAAGGTCACATAATACCATGACAGAAACAGTTTCCCACTAAGCTATCCACAAATACACATCTTTGACACATTCACCAACACATTGACCATCACACTCAGTCAACTTTACATAGAATCTATTGCAACAAGTAGATGTGGGTGTGTATGACTATATATGACTCTCTCTTTATATATATATATATATATATATATATATATATATATATATATATATATATATATATATATATATATATATATATATATATATATGGTTCCCTATCAGAAGCCTGAAACACTATAAGCCTGAAAATCAAAATCCTGAAACCAAAAGCCTGAAAATTCAAAATCCCGAAAACCCAAAATCCTGAAACTCAAAATCCTGAAAACACAAATAATGCTAATATGTCACTATAAAGACACTAATATCTACCAACTGACCCTGACCCTAACCCTAACCCTAAGGTCCGTCACTATCGCACACTCACCTGACCCGTGCCCTAACCCTAACTCACTTAAACCGCCCCTAACCCCAATATTTGTCACTATTGCATACATGCCTAACCTGCGCCCTAACCCTAACTCACTTAAACCGCCCCTAACCCTAACATAAAACCAACCGCACACTTACCTGAACTTAACGCATGACCTAACACCACAGGGCTAACAATAGCAAAGCCACTAGGATGTCAGTATGTCCATTTTGTATTTTCAGGATTTTGGGTTTTCGGGATTTTGAATTTTCAGGCTTTTGGTTTCAGGATTTTGATTTTCAGGCTTATAGTGTTTCAGGCTTCTGATAGAACTATATATATATATATATATATATATATATATATATATATATATATATATATATATATATATATATATATATATATATATATATATATATATACATACACACACACACACACACACACACACATATACACATCCATTGGTGTACATATACATATACATATAGGCACATATACAGTCCACCTTTCATGGTGGGAATATCAATTATACAAAGGATGTGAGATATACAATAATGTAATAATATTGCACAGTCTTGTGAGAAATACATTGAAAGTGTTCTCAGCCCAGGTAGCTTTAGCAGGCCTCACTGGCTGCAACATTGCAAACTGAACAAAACACACGCAGTGTTTAACCACCACATGTCATATACCAGCACCGTATGCTGTCTTGTTTGTCACACACTAAAACCTACATGCAAATATGCACATAACAACCTTCACCAACATATATATGTCCATTCTTCACAAACAGTTGCAATATGTCCCTTGCTCTATGCACATATACAGATGTTAATATATATGACACATATATATCTCTCTGTATGTGTGTGCCATACACACACAAGGTCCACACTGTTGTAAGTCCCTGGACCTCACAGCTGAACTGTTGGGCTTTGCTGCAACATGAACAGGTGTCACACATGAACACACAGTGACATTGGAGAGGGTATATATAGCTACAAATGCTAGATTAGCATACTAGCCTGGTACAGCAGTTGCCAATGCTAAGCTAAACTTTAATACGGCTATCACGCATGTGTTACTCTGTCACAACCATGTTTATATAAATGTTTGCGCTAATCCCCCAAACAGCCATTGTCCACACTACTGTACAAAACACAGATAACATGGATCAGATGTTTGACATTTAATGCTGAGCTACATATTTCATAGTTATGTCCCACTGCACACAGCTACACACTGAATTGTCTATCGCAGTAGTTAAGCAGGACATCTGTGCATAGATACGTACTGCTGCCACATATGAATGGTTCACATTATGTAGAGTACTCTTCAAAAACATCTACTACATGCCAGTAAATACATATATGTTACATACCTTTCCTTTGTATGAGTTGGTATTATTTATTTTCCATTTTCCTTTTGCTTTTCACTGTCTCTCTCTCTCTCTCTCTCTCTCTCTGTCTCTTTCTCTCAGTCTCTGCAATAGAGTGATTGGTTTGTGGGCAGCAATTACAGCCTGCTTTTAAAAGTATTTGCACATGTGCATGTGATGGCCTCTGCACAAATTGGTGGCCACCATTTGCTAATTGCATGCAACCTGCTGTGTGGTAATTTCAGTAATCACTATCATAGCAACCCAATGCTATAAATTGATAACTCAGGTAGGTGTAGCCCTTTCAGCTTTCCAAAATGGGGATCATGCTTGTTTGCTGTGGACATTGTTAAGTCAGAAGGTTGGTATAGTTCTTATATCTGAAGCCAGGGGTGTAGCCAGTGATTTGAACGTAGTACTCAGGCCTGAATGTTGCTGCTTCCAGTACACACTTGTCAGTGTAGAATTGTACTCAGCCCTCCAAATGCTAACACAAGATACATGGGAGTATGTACTTTCTTTTCCAATTATACAATTAACTGCCATACAAAAGTAGTTATTGAGATGTATTCTTTTGGCACATGAACTGTTTGTGAACTGCTATACTGTGAATATTAATTTACTCACGTCTGAACAGTTTGTGCTTTTTTAGTGTTGACATTAGCACAGGCTGCTCAAGAAAACTGGACAAATTTCAGTACTGAGTATGCCTACCTACATCCTTGGTAGACCCTGAACACACAGGTATATTGTACATTTGGGTAGGGGTGCAGAAGTACAGAGAGCATTATGTATTATTGTGTGAATTTTATCTTGCTGGACTTAAAGGGTTGCTGTGTACCTGTTAGTTTATCAAGGCAAGTAGTCTGTCTGCGTAGCTCCCAACTGTGGACCTATCCAGATGGTAGCCAGAGGTTAGCCTGTTATTCGTTGTCTGTGCACCACACTGGTCTTTTCAGCACTGGAACAATGGCATTGTCACAGTTGGTTGCTACCAGTACATGGCTACATCCTTTGGTATTTCAGTGTTGTACTCCTACATAAGGGTATGCTTCTGGAACTCCTTCCAAAGCTATTTGCACAGTGTGTAACAGCAGAAAAGCTGATATGCCTGTGTGTTTCTGCCTCTGTCAGGCCTCTCAAACACTCAGGTACATATTTGAACAGACTCAGGGAAAAGTAGGTAAAAGTGAGGGACACCTTTAAAATATTAAAGACATTAAGTTGAGACTGTGAGAGAACCAGAGCATATGGATTAATACACCTTTTCTGAAGTACAAGCAGTGTTTAACTCTTACTTATTGTCATTATTCATTAAGTGTAATTCCCCAACTTTCTGCCTATCGTCAGTTCTTTTCAGAGGGATTCAGAGGGATACATCTAGAATTTGTTTCAAAATCAGGGACATCCCTGAAAATTAGTCACAGTTGGGAAGTATGGCCTCTGCCCTAATCAGATATGCCAGTGTTTGTCCTGCTATGATACTGTGTGGGGGTTGCTAAGTGCTGCTGTAACATTATTTCCTGCTAGAATGGCTGGTTCTCTTTTCACAGTCATGTAATGCAATTCCACAACAACTGCTGGTAAAGATTCACAGAACAAGATTTGTGTTATGGCATTCCTATTTTTCCTTTACATTCACTCATTCTGATGCATGATATATTTATTTCAGCACCAACTTGTATGTCTACTGTGGCTTAGCGGTACTTCATGCTGTCTAGTGTGTACAAGGTCTGGGGTTCGAGACTGACAGAGGTGTTTTATTTTGCTGCTGAGCAGAACAAGGGCCCTGACATACAGAGTGACTAAGGCACTTTTAAGCAGTTGTAACCGGGTTTGCGTGGGTTTGTGCAATGCTTAGCTAAGCGCACACAAGTGCACACAGGAGCACACTCGCGCAAACCCGCTAACTACTGCTTAATAGTGCTTACTCCCACTAACCCCGCGCTCATTTCTTTGAAAGAAAAGAAAATGGGGAGATAGGAAAGTGGTGAAAAAGGGGCACAAAGAGGGAAAGACAGTAGGGAAAACAGCTTGGGATGTGCAGGACGGGTGTAGAGAAGGTCCATAGCTGCCCATTTCTTTAACAGCAACAGCTGTGCATATGCAATAAATTTGGAGGGAAATATGAAACCTTCAACTCCTGTGAGAGGGTTAAGGACAACAAAGTATGTTGTACTGCCAATTAAATATCAGTTTATATGTCCAGCGGACATGTGTGCAAAATGGGCAGCTATGCATGGGGCATAATTTATTTTTTTGGGAGCATATTTCCCTTTTTTTTCAGGTGAGAGTGGAATGTGAGGTAGGGGAAGTAGGTATATTTGGGGAGGTAGGTTGGGGAGGTAAACAGACAAGACAAACAAAATGCATACAGGGGCAGAATATGACACATGTGGTGGGTGAACACCATTGATGGGGAAGGATGTTTGGAAATCGCAAGCCCATGAACCCACAGATGGCAACAGTGGAACTGAGATCCCCACCCATGGGCAGTCACCACTGCACCTTCACAGCCCAGAGGGTGGCTGTGCTGGGGACTGCATAGGAGGGGCAGGCTCACCACTGAGTCGCACCACTCGTGCCTCAAGCTGGCATAGAGGATCAGCGACAGAATGCTCGATCTCCCTATGCACCACAGCCCGGACCGTTTGGAGGGTGATAGGTGGCCCTCCTCCGCCCACCCTTGCATGGGGGGATGAGCCCCATCCCCTGCAGTGCTTCCACCCAAAGGTGGCACAGGGCCAATGGAGGAGGAGGTCCCAGGCTAGGCACCGGACCTGCTGGTGCCAGGTGCCATCGCCAGCTGAGGTGGAACAGGTGGGTCCGCTGGGACCGGCCTTCCCATACGTTCTAGGTTTAGGAGGATTTAATGAAAATATGGGTTAGTAACAGTCAACAGCATTCCCAATTAGTTATAACAGCATGCAGAAGTATTCCCATTAACCCAACACACCAGAGTTCCAACCGTTGAACAGCAAGCATGACACATGCATATATAGAACAACAGTGGACATTACAACAGCATGCATGTTTAATTGATGGCAACAGGCCACCAATATTGTCGTATTTGAACAGGGCACATGCATTGAAATAAATGCAGATATTTATAAACCAATAGGACATATGTCCCAACAAATGTTTTGAGATCAGACATACCCATTGAGGTGTGGAATTGCATTATTTATGCACATACAGTAGGGTGGAAAATTATAGCTCTATTAACAACTTATATATCCTTCTAGTTTACACTACATTCCTATTAACTACAGTTATATGTCCCCTACATGTATTATTACACTGCCCAATTGTCCTTAAATTGTGAAATGGGTTTTGCTAGATCTTTATATACATGGGCTGTATCTGACATACAAACTGTCCGGGATGCAGATGTTACTGCTACATATTTTGTGAGTTGCGCAGACACACTACTGCTGATATGGTACACTGACAGCTTTACTTTCCTATACTTATCTAGATATGTTTAGGTGAAATTATCAGTTATATGTTAACAGCTCCCTACATTTCTGCCAGCACAATGACATTTCTGGGGAACACAATACCAAGCTACTCATGTGCTAGATTAACCTGTACATGCTGGGCATGAACCGACAGTTGAGGACTGTAAATATGCTTAAACGCTACTGGCACTCCCTTCATCCACTTTATATGGGCCTACCCAACTGTGTGTTAACAGCGCTTAATACAACAGTACTATTTCTATAATGTAAGAGTAAAACATATCAAAGAAAATGACACAGACACACTCCAGGAATTATACCTTTATTAAAGACTTAAAACACTTTTCTATAGGCTCTCTCATTTATTTTATATAACAGTACATGCAGAATAATTATTAGAGAATTATTATACCTTTATTTATTGTGTTAAAACAATTTTTTCAGGCTCTCTCATTTATTTTACAGAACAGTACAAGCAGAATAATTACTAACCTGCCTGGTGGCGCAGCCTTAGCAGCCTATCTGCATAGGCTTGCTGATTCACAGCACGGACACCTGCAGCTGTGAAGTAAAGGAAGTGATATTGAAACATACCTATCCACAGTATACACTAGAATAGCAATTCTTACATACTTAATTCCATAGCTACTTACTCAGCAGTGGGGCATTTTCCATCTCACAGGCCTCCTGGATCCACTGGTTCAGTTGATCTGCCTTGCATCTCTTCAGGTCTGCGTGGTGGTGTCTGATCTGCTCACCAGTCCAAGGGACACCTGTGGCACTGGTGAGTTCATGAGCTAGATGGTCCCAGGCTTCCGCTTTGTATTGGGTGCCCTGGTACTGGCCCCCAGGAGTCTATCCTCATGATTATGGACAAGGAGTCAAACCATTACTTTTGACTCCTCAATGCCCAGTGTTGCACTCGAAAATGAGAGCTCTCTCCAGCACCGGCCATTGCTGCCTGCAGGTGGGAGCTACAACCAGTTATGGCAAGTATTCCCACCTATGGAGCTTAAATATGCATCATTTCACGTACTTATTTGTGATTGGCCAGTTTTGAAAAAACTCAGCTGAAGGCACAGCTGTTTAGCAATGGGTAAACTTCCATTGATATGTATGTGTGTGTGTTGAAAGTGCATGCTTATGAAAATCTGTCATGGCTTAGTGATTCAGTACTGTGATTATGGTACACAGTATCCCGGGTTCGAGGCCTGTCATTGCTTTTTATTTTACTACTGGCCAGACCGGCTAGGAGGTGTGGCTGTGTTTAGCCGACTTTGCTCAACTTTGCCCGACGTTGATCTACATTGCGCTACATTGCTCGGCATTGCTCATCATTGCCCGCCGTTGCGCTGGTTAGCATGTTCTGTTTGCGCTAGTTTGCATGATGTGCAGCTCCACGCAAAGCTATTGCGCTAGGTAACGCAGTGCTCAGCTACGAGCAATTATATTTAAATATGCTTAATACTGGTAAACTTTGCTTTGTAGTACTTCACATTGCTTAAGATATGTTACTTATGCATCCATCAGTATGCATAACCATTTCACCTTCATACATATATATATATATATATATATATATATATATATATATATATATAAAATTAGTTCACTACTACATAGGCCATTTCAATGCTTTTTACTAAACTTTAAATGATAAATGTCAGGAATTATTTTTATATACAGATCTCCAACAGAAAATAGAAAGGGGAGTGGGGGGACTTGAACCGGGAATGCCTCTTCTTCGTGCGAAGTCTCTACCATTACGCTGTCACTATTTTGCTTAATTATCCTCTTCGATGTCTAAACTGCTAACTGTAGCTAAGCAATGGGCAAACCTGTGCAAACATGCGCAAATACGGGCAGCTATATCGGGAATAATTAAAAAAAATAAAAGTTTTACATTTTATAATTGTACAGGGGTTTAGAATGTGGGGGAGTGTAGTGTTAGGTATGTACACATTTGAGCGGACTCGCTCATGTCAGTTGACATTTCCCAGTTGAGAGACTTTTGGACTGCTCGGCAGTCCGACATGCCCCCTGCACTCATGCACGCTCTGTGTTAGCCTTAGAGTTGAGGCAGTGTGCCCTCATTAATATGCATGGCGCGCTGCCGTCTTACTCTTAGACTGGCGTTTCCATGTAAGACTAATCTAGTCTTACATGGAGGATTAGTGAATCCTGGGGATTATCTTTTATAATATCTTTGCAACAACTACTTACTTTAGAAATAGAAATATTTTTCCTGGCCAATAGAATAGTGCACTAATGATAATACTGCAGGGAGCAGGGTTTCAAGTAGAGTACCAGAAGGAGGACTCAACACCCTTGATACTTTTTCCATGAATTAAGTTAACAACACTGTGAATGTTAGCACATAACAAACCACAGTTAGTGAAGGTGTGGTGACTATTACACAGTCTGTTCAACACAATATATCTGATACTGTTCCTGAATCCATCCATAGGTTCATAGGTTCATAGGTAGGTACTAGGGTATCAGCCCAAGGGCCTACGTAAGCCTAGCCAGCAAGGTTCCATGGCTTACACCACCCAAGAAAGTTATCTTCCTGTGCCACTGTCGAGCAGAGACACAGAAGTGATCCCCAGGCTGTGTTTCCTATTTCCCATCCACTCATCAAGATTTTTCTTGAAGAGTGCTAATGAAGAACTTTACTTGATATAGATGGGTAGCTTGTTCCAGAGTATAGGAAGTTTCTGGGACAGGAATCTATCCCTCCAGCATGTCCTGTTTATTGTGGTGACAAGGTTTAGGTCCCTAGAGCATGTAGCTCGGAGGGATTGGGATTTCTTTAGGGCATGTCCAACAGCTCTGGATTTGACATAACTGTATATGTTAGGCAGAGATCACCTTGGTGTAGGTGATATGCTATAGAGTAAAGCTGGAGTTTTTTGAGGCGGTCAGTGTAGGGCATTTGTTTGAGGCCAGTAATCCTTTGTGAGGTACTTCTGTGGCCTTTCCAGCTGCTGCAGATGTCTTGTGAGGTACAGTCCAAAAGGGGCATTGTACTCTATAATGGGTCTAATGAGTGTCGAGTAGAGGGGGACAATGACCTCTTTTTTTCTGGATGAGAACCCTTTTATGATGAGGTGTGCCACATAGAAGGACTTCCTGAATACTGTGGTGATGTGACTATCAAAGGAGAGACTACTGTAAACCTGGATCCCAAGGTCTCTTATCATGCATTTGGTGTTAAGTAGATTGCTGCCTATGTGGTAGTTCATGGGTACAGAGTTTTTATCAAAGGGGATGACACTGCACTTTTTGGCATTGAGCTTGAGGCCATGGCTCTGACACCATGTATCTGTCTCAATGAGGCCCTTCTGTAGGATGTCCACATCATTTGGGGACTTGACTATGGCTCCTAGTTTGCAGTCATCTGCAAACTTCATTAGCCAGAGGCCTTCTGTGTTAGCCTGTACTTCAGAGAAGTTTATACCAAACAGGAGAGGTCCCAGGACGGAACCCTGTGGTACTCCACTTGTCACTGCTTTGAGGTCAGATTTGGAGTCTGCAACTTTTACAGTGTGGGTTCTATCAGTGATCCAGTTGGCAACGCATCTTGTGATGTAGGGATTTATTTCTAGTTTAGTGAGTTTAGCTATAATTCGAGAATGGGGGATGGTGTCGAAAGCCTTGGTGAGGTCAAGATAGTCTGTGTGAACCACCTTACCTTCATCCATGGCTTTGGTGTCTGCCTCAAAGAAGTTGATCAGGTTCAGGAGGCATGATCTGCCTTTAACAAACCAGAACTGGGTGGGATCCAGAGTTTGGAGGTTACCAATATCTTTGTTTATGAGTTCCATGATGATATGTTCCATGGCCTTGCAGACCAGGCTCATCAGGCTAATAGGTCGATAGTTCCTGGGATCAGTAGTGGCTCCCCCTTTGTGGAGTGGGATAACTGTTGCTGTGCGCCATTCAGTGGGCACAAAGCCTGATGCGAGGCTATTATTGAACATGGTGCTTAAGTGGGGAGCCAGTTCGTTCTGAAGTTCATGTAAAACGCAGCCTGGGATGTTGTCCGGTCCCATGGATGCTGTGTTTTTGGCTTTAGAGAGTGCATCTTTTACCTGCGTAGTTGTGACTACAGGGACTCTGCATTTTTCCTGTATAGATATGGGCCCTTTAGGGGGTGAGAGGGGGTAAAGTTAGCACTAAACCTATCTGCCAGGATGTTGGCAATATCAGTTGTTTCTGTAATTTTCATGCCTTTGTGCTGTAACTCAGAGCAAATCTGGGTGTTGCCATCTAGATTCTTGACATAGCTATAGAATGCTTTGTGGTTGTCCTTGGATTTAGTGGTGATTTAGTTTTCGTAGCTAGCTTTGGAGGATCTTATAAGGGATCTCAGCTTCTTACTGAGGCTGACCAGGGAGCTCCTCCATTTATGGGATTTTACTCTCTTTTGCAACAGTTTCTTCCTTTTGTTGTACAGTTTGTTTATGGCAGGGGACCACCAGATTGGCTTCTTTTTTTTGGAGGATAGCGTCTTGGTTCTGTTTGGGATAGCATGATCCATGCACTCGTGTACGTGCTTATAGAGTGCATTTGTGTAGGATTCAGCAGTTTTAACTGTATTGTCCATTTGCATGGGTGTCATTAAGTTCACCACTTCTGTCTTAAGAAGCATGAAGTTGGTTTTGGGGAATTTGTTTTACTGTGGTTTCCTTAATGGGGGGTGGGGCAGGATGTGGATATCAAGAGTGATAAGCTTATGGTTGGATCGGACCAACGAGGAGTTGGCTTCAGGTGTGGAACACTGGTCACTCATGTTGGTAATGACTAGGTCTAGGATATTGTTGCCCCTGGTGTAGGTGTGGATAAGTTGATCTATGGCACTGGAGTATATGAATTCCAGAAAGCATTGCGCTAAGGAGTTGGTACACGAGTAGTTTTCCCAGTTAATGGTGGGGTAGTTGAAGTCGCCTATTATTAGGGTGTTTGGTTGAACCCTAATATTTTCCAGTACATCAAGAAAAGAGGAGTGGGAATCCTGGGGCATGGTGGGGGATCTGTAGCAAGCTACAATTTGAATCGCAGCTTTGCCCAGAGTTAGTTGCACTTGGATAACCTCGGATGCATTATGCTGAGCAACTAGCCTGGAGGTGTGGATATCCTTAATGAATATAGACACACCTCCGCCTTTGGTGTTTAGGTCCAGGTTAAATGGCCGAAACATGTGTTATGAGTTATAGCCTGGTAGTGCAGGGGTGTTCTCTGGAGCCTTGAACCAGGTCTCAGTCACTGCACAGATATCGATGTTCTCCATTTTAAGGAGTGCCTCGAGTGAGTGCATTTTGAGATTTAGACTTCTATCATCTAACAATGGTAGAGTCCAGTCCTTGGTGAATTTTTGGAAAAGTACAGCTCCCTTGATATTAAAGCTACCGGAAGTGATCACAACGAGAGAGAGGGATCCATTGAGAGGCAGGTCATTGGTGAAAGGAGGAGGAGGGAAGTGATGGTACAGCAAAGGACTTCAAACTTGCAGCAGAACGAAAAGTCAGGTGAATAAAGTAAATGTTCTATCGTTAACCTCTCTAGCCTTGCACTGACTGAACATGACCTCAGCCTAGTACATAAAGGACTACAATTTATTCCTTCAAATAGTGACAGTGTTGTTGATGCTCTTACAGACTTAAAACTGTTTGCGAGGAATCGTAATTTAAAACTTATATTTAAGGCTTCGCTGTCAAGGACAGCTCAGGTATGTAGAAATTTGACCCTGTTTGTGCCAGTTAACTGTCCTATAGTAACTACCTTATATGAAGTTTGTGAATGTGATATATGGAAATATGCTAGGAGAGAAAAGAAAAAAAATTCTACGATCTTACCCCCCCCCCAGGAAATGAAGCACTTAAAAGATTAGAGAGCAATAATGACATTACCATTAAGCAGGCGGATAAAGGTGGAGCAGTGGTGATATTGAATAAATCCAACTGTGATGTGTATGTGTTTGAATATTTGAGCAATATCAGTGCTTTTAATGAGATTAGTAATGCTGATATTTTCAAATATATTAGCAATGTTAACATGAGTATATATGATTTACAGGTTAATAAAGACATCAATATTGACTTAATTGTTTTAATGATTCTTGCCCGATAACACCTATATTGTATGGGTTACCTACAATACATAAAAGCCTGCACTGCTCTCCCATGAGACCCATAGTCTGAGGTAGTGGGTGTGTGACTGAACCTAAATCAATATATTTATAGTCTGTTTTATGCAAACATCTGACAAAAGTAAGGAGCTTTATACAAGATACTAGTAATTTTTTACATCAATTATATGAGTATCAGAACATACATAAAGAATATGAATATACTTTTGTTACATTAGATATCAAGTAATTATTCACCATGATTCCCATTAATTTTGGGGTACATGCTATGTGTAATTTTCTATGTAAAAACACAAGTGTACATAGTAGAGAAATAGACACTATCTGTGAGCTACTTGAAATTGTTTAGAACAACAATATATTTTTTCAGACGCGTGTGTACCATCAAAAAACTGGTGTAGCTATGGACACAGCTATTGCTAATACATATGCAAATATAGCTGCAGCCAAGTGGGAGGAGGAATATGTATTTAATAGCACATATGAATGTAGTGACAACGTTCTTTTCCTTAAGCACTTTATTGATGATAATTTCTTGCTGTGGGGGTGGTGACTTTTCTCAGTTGGACCTTTTCTTCGACTACTTGAATCATACAACTAGTTTTTTTACAATTCACAGCTACATATTCAAGAGATTACATCAATTATTTGGACATTAGTGTAATAAAGGATGGTATGGGTATTACGACTTCTATCTACAGGAAACCTGTACAAATTAATAGATTTACCCATAGGACTAGTATGCATGCCCCACACACGTTCAGAAGCATTAGTTAATAGCCAGTTTTTGAGAGCTAGAAGGCTGAATACTGATATTACTCTACGTTGTGAGAAACTGAATGAAATGACAGAATTCAAAGAACGTGGATATGAGGATGAGTTATTGCAGAAAATAAAAAAAAAAATGATACTTTGATGAATAGACTATCTGATGCCAGACCTTATTTCACACATCATATCAGAGAAACGGGTGACATTACGAATGATATGAGACATAATTACATGTGATATGTCGATATGTCACTACTTACAGTAGGAGGTTTGACGGACTTAAGACTATAATAACAAAAAATTGGAATATCCTGAGAGCTATCCCTGAAATTAGTAGAATAGTAGGTGAGAAACTGTGTTTTTAACATATAAAAAATGTCCTAATTTAAAACATTTATGCTATAAAGACATCAGTCAGTCACAAAGAATAAGTAAAATGGGCATGCTCCCATGTATAACTGTAGTTGTTGCAATATTATGAAAGATAATGTATTTATACACCCCGTGACGGAGAGAAGATTTGTATTTAAATGTTACGCCATGTGTAACACCATTAATATTGTTTATATGGCTAACTGCGTGAAATGTCCTGCCTTTTATACAGGAAAAAGTACTAGAAAACTTAAAGAAAGGATAGCAGAGCATAAATCAGAGACACACAGAGAGGTAATCAGCAATGCACTTTCTAAGCATCTAATAGAAAAAGGCAGTGAACATAAATTTCTTTTGAGGGTGATAGATCTTAGACTTAAGAGCAGAAGGGGTGGTGACCTAAATAAAACACTTGAGGTGTATGAATATGAATGGATTTTACAGTTAGAGGTATATCATGCACCTGGCCCTAATATGTGTGTGTGTGTGTGTGTGTGTGTGTGTGTGTGTGTGTGTGTGTGTGTGTGTGTGTGTGTGTGTGTGTGTGTGTGTGTGTGTGTGTGTAGTTAACAGATAGGTGTTGCAGGCGTGTATGTTTGTATGGGTGAGTGTGAGAGTATATGTCTGTGTATGTATGTGCATGTCTGCATGGGTGGTCACATAAGGGGTGTTAGTTAAGAGATAGGTAGATCAGACGTATGTTTGTATGGATGAGTTATGTTTGTAGGGATGAGTTTGAGAGTGTGTGTTCGCGTGTGTGTACATGTCTGCATGGGTGGTCACATAAGGGGTGTTAGTTAAGTGATAGGTACAGCAGGTGTATATGTTTGTATGGGTAAATGTGAGAGTGTGTGTGTGTGTGTGTGTGTGTGTGTGTGTGTGTGTGTGTGTGTGTGTGTGTGTGTGTGTGTGTGTGTGTGTGTGTGTGTGTCCATGTCTGCATGGATGGGTGGTCACAAAAGGGGTGTTAGCAGATAGGTAGTGCAGGTGTGTATGTTTGTATGAGTGAGTGTGAGAGTGTGCGTCTGTGTATGTGTGTGCATGTCTGCATGGGTGGTCACATAAGAGGTATTAGTTAAGTGATAGGTACAGCAGGTGTGTATATTTGTACGAGTAAATGTGAGTGTGTGTTTGTGTGTGTGTGTGTGTGTGTGTGTGTGTGTGTGTGTGTGTGTGTGTGTGTGTGTGTGTGTGTGTATGTGACTGTGTGTGCGTCTCCATGGGTGGTCATATAAGGGGTGTTGGTGAAAATATAGGTAGAGCAGGTAGCAGGTGTGTATGTTTGTATGGGTGAGTGTGCCTATGAATGGGATCAAGTGGAGTGGGTGATGTTAAGTAGATGTTTGAATATGTGTGTGTGTGTGTGTGTGTGTGTGTGTGTGTGTGTGTGTGTGTGTGTGTGTGTGTGTGTGTTGTAGTATGTGTGCAAGCTTGGGAGAATAAATGGAGTTGGAACCTGTGGCAATAAGGTTCATGGCCCGCAAACACTGGTCGCTGCAGGAAGATATTGATTAGCACTAGGGTAACACCCTGCAATTCAAAGCCATGCAATTTAGAGGATAATAAGGTCTTTTGTTATCATGGCTAATCATGTTTCTGAATCATATTTCCTGCTTTCATGTAAACTGCCCCTTTTGACCCCCTGAGATTTAAACAAGCCCAGGGAAAGTTTTTTTTTTTTGAATTACACCCTGTGTCTCTGTATTTGTCTGTTTCTAAGTGTAAGTGTTTCTGTGAATATTTGTCTATGGGTAAACAACATGCAATAATTACACAATTTATATTTTGAATGTAAAATAATTTTATCAACGGTAATTTCATATCCCACACCAACATTGAAGTATTATAGTGTGTACCAGCAACCGTTGTTTAACATTGAAGTATTAGTCTGAGGAATTCTTTGAGATCATAAAAACATATATACTAAAAATAAAACGAATACAAAAACAATTTAACAGATAGTCATTTTCAAAGCTCAGTATTGCCATGCAAAGTGAGTGGTACAAGGAAATAACTGACATTCTAGGAATGCAAAGGCCTCTTGCCTGCAATGCCTAGCCTTACATCAACCTGGATAGTATGGTATTTCTGTGTAATACCCATCCTATCAGGCATTATTGTTTGTATAGTTAATGGACTTAAAAGCAAATGATTTCCACTGGATGTTTAATGTTCCACAGTATCGTATTAATTTATAGATAAAGTCAAGTCAAAAAGTAAAGCATCTAATCTGACACAAAATCTGAGTGCTCATTTAATTATTGATTTATTTATTTATTTGTTTATTTATTTATTTATATATTTATGTATTTATGTATTTATTATTTATTTATTTATTTGCATTTTGTTTACCGGGAAAGTACACTGGGCCATAGATAACCCATTTTCAGTGGATGCCTGGGGAGAAAAGCTTAACAATACAAATGTGTAACAATTAAATTACAAGATTTAAGATGGAAGGACTAAATTTATACAAAATACATAGTAAAAGAACCGTAAGAATAGTATAATCTGTACAGACTAGAGTATCAAGTAAAGATTTTTACAAAATATATAGTAAAAATGATATGAATGGTATAATTTGTACTGTCAAAATATCAAGTAAAGATTTACATTGAAAATTTTCTCTTTGACCTCTGTTTAGAGTAGTATTTTATTAGCATATGAAGTAAGGTAGTTAAGAATTGGTATAGCATGTGTCATCTAGGGGGACTTAGTGCAGGTGCATGTCCAGCTTGAAGATAAGTGATTGTGAAGGGAAGTTTTAAAAGATGTAGGTTTTTGGGTTGCTCTAATTGGTAGAGGCAAAGCATTCCAGTTTTTGGCTATTGAGCAAGTGTAAAGAAGCTGGCCAGGTGAGAGTTTAGGTTTGGGGACCTGCAGGAGTTTTTGATCCCCTGATCTAGGGGACCTGTTTGGGTGGTAGTAGCTAAATACAAAACTCAGGGCAGGGCTGTCTAGAGGTTTGAAGAGCATTTTGTGAGCTGTGATTAGTTGCAAGTAGGAGAGATAATTTGGTAGTTCAAGTCATTTCAGTGACTTAAGGGCTGTACATTGATGGGTGGAGTATTTAGATTGTGTTGCAAATTTAGCAATTTTGTGGTAGCATGTCTCAAGTTTGGATTTTGAAGAGCTTTGAATGTTGGTAAGCAGAGGGGCACCATAGATGAGTGAAGGTAATAGGTAAGTTGTGGCTAAGGTTGCTTTTGTTGATGGACTTAGGAAGTGATTGTGTCTATAGGGCTGTACATTCCATTACAGTCCATTATCGACTGGAAGTTAGTAAATTGCCCCAAACATAACTACCACACAGGCCTTCTACCGGATGGAATAAGTGACCATCTCCCTACTTTTCACCTTAGGAAATGTACCAATATCCCTAATCCCATAATCTATAGACAGGTCAGGGATGACCAAAATGTAAACCCACAGTATCTAAATGACCCTTTAAAACATTGCAACTGGGAACCACTTACACCCTTAGACCTAGACCAGGCAGTTAGTTATTTCAATGAAACAATCACCAGAGTTCTAAATTCAATTGCCCCATTCAGAAAAAGCAAAGCAAATTATGCCCCATGGCTGAGTAGGAACACAAGAGCCTTATTAAAATCTAGAGACTGGGCCTGGAAGCAATGGAAAAAAGACAACTCTAACCTAAACAAACAAAACTATAAACAACTTAGAAACTTAGCCAAAAAACACGCCAAACTAGACAAACAAAACTACTTCCTAGGTCTACAAAACAAACACTCAAGAAACCCCCCCAAATTTTTGGCACACCTTAAACTCTTTGCTAAAACCTGGTAAAATGACCACCCCCACCCCTACCTCCCCCAAAAATGATAACACCAATATCGCCTCCCAACATAACCATCATTTCATAAATTCAATCCACACACTGGCCATCCAATTCACCAAAACTAATGACCTACCCACTACTACTAAAAGTAGCTCTTCAAGTAACTCAACTAAACTCCCAGACAATAGCCCCCCTTTACCCTCTCACCTGTTCCTACTAGCAAAATTAAGAAACTCCTCTGTAAACTTAAACCTACAACTCTTGCAGCAGATGGTCTACCTGCAAACATTTTGAAAATAGCAGCTGACTCCTTATCTTACCCCATCTCAATCCTTATTAATCGGCCAATCAAAGAATCCTACATTCCCCATATATGGAAAATCTCATACATCATACCACTACATAAAGGTGGTAACTCATATGACTTTTCCAACTACTGGCCAATTGCCATATTCTCCCCCTTATCCAAGCTCTTAGAAAAATGTATTCGTTCTCAGGTTATGTAGTTCTTAACCTCATATAATCTTCTCTCCTCCGCTCAACATGGTTTCTGCCCACACCACAGCAAAACTACTGCTCTTCTCTCTTTTAACAATCAGGTTAACCTGCATAGAAACAATAATAACTTTGTATCTGCTATCTTCCTGGGCCTTTCTAAAGCTTTTGACATAGTTTCACATCTCTTACTACTTGATGCTCTTTCTTCCCTATCCTTTGACTCCTCTACTATCTCCTGGTTCAAAAGCTATCAGATAGACAGCAAGTTGTCCAATGGCAACCTGAACTATCACCCCTCCTCCCTACCTCTATAGGTGTACCTCAAGGGTCAATACTTGGCCCACTATTGTTCTCTATTTTCACAAACAACCTACACACCTCCTCCAAACACGCCACATTGATACAATATGCAGATCTCTTACCACTTTACAGAAGCTGGCCCAAGAATCCTTCTCTTCCATAGAAGGTTGGATCACTGACATTCAACTGATTCTCAGCTCTAATAAAACAAAACTTCTCTTGTTCATCCCTAATAAATCCAAATCCTCTTCCCAAACCTTCTGAATCACATCAAGAAATGGCACAGTCATCTCTCCTACTACACACACAAAACTCTTAGGAGTAGAAATAGATACAAATCTGTTCTTTGATATTCATATAGCTCAAACTATCCAGAAGGTCCACAAAAAATGGGTACTCTTTATAGACACAAACATTTTCTCACTGATAAAGCAAGAATCACCCTAGCCCAAACTCTTCTCTTATCCACACTATTGTATGCTGCACCAATACTAACCCATATTAGAAAAAACAGACCTTGACAAAATCAAGGGATGCTACAACAAAATTGCCAAATTTGCCAACAAATCTTCTTTCTGAACCCACCACTGCCATGTACTAACTTAAATGGCTTGAATTCCCTCAATTGCTTACCTACCAACAGCTTACTTATGCTTTTAAAATCCTAAACTACCCAAACAAGACTCCATCACTAAAACACTTACTAACCCATTACTCTTCCACTCATTCTCTTTGATCATCTAATAAACCTCTCCTTAATATGACCATAGCCAACAATACTGCTGGCAAAGCTTTATACTCCCACAAAATAGCCAAATACTGGAATACTCTCCTCTCCATAGCCACAACTACTACAATCACTCACTTCAAAGCACTACTCAAAGCTCATCTTAGAAAAACTTGGATCTGCCCATGTATAACATAACTATCCATCTCTTATCTACTGGCAGTCCTCTCTATTCTCTGTTATGTACCCAAAGCTTTTGTTTTGAAAAGTGTTGAATTGATTATTTATACTATGTCTAATCTTGTAAAATATTTTTTTATTTGCTCCCATTGTCTTCTATACTTGTAATATGTGGCTGTTATCAATTATTGTCTTATACACTTGTAATATGTAACTGCAGAGTTTCTCCCCGGGACTCCACTGAAAATGGACCTGGTCCAGTTGGATTATCCCAGTTAAATGTAAAATAAAATAAATAAATAAACATAGAGAGCTCCAAGCTTAAAATGTGTTTTGCGAATGTTGTGTTGTATATGCAGGTCGAATTTCATTTGTTCATTGATTATGACTCCGATGACCTTAGTGTGGTTAATGACTTCGATTAAAGCCTTACTATGAGAGTAGATGGTGAATTTGGATTTATTTAAGGGGGTAGTTTTCCTAGGGATGAATAGTATGATTTTGGTTTTATTAGAGTTCAGGGTTAGGTGATTATTGTGCATCCAGGATTCAGTGGAGGAGAAGGCCTTTTGGGTTATTTGTAGTAGTTTGGATATGGAGATGGCAGAGCAGACAATAGCAGAGTCATTTGCATATTGTATAACAAATTCTTGAGGCAGAGATGAGTGGAGATTGTTTATGAATATATTAAATATGAGTGATCCAAGTATAGAGCCTTGGGGAACTCAGGTAGGGGTGTTGAGAAAAGGACAGATGAAGTTTTCACATCTGACAGCCTGTTGTCTTTCAGTTAAGTAACTAGAGAACTAGTTTATAGTGGGGAGGAAAAGACCAATATTAGAAAGTTGGGTGATAAGTAAAGGGTGAGAAATAGTGTTGAATGCTTACATCTTCTGCTGAAATTGCAGTTTCCTTTCCTTTCACTACCGTGGCTCTTAAAAAAAGCATTGTTAGTAAGAGGCAAAAAGCAAAAAAAAAAAATTAAGTAAATACAGCAGTTCTTTTCCCCTTTATAACAGAGGTTCTTAAAAATTCATCGTTAGCAGGTCGACAAATAAATAAATACAAGTATCTAAAGTGAGTAACTGTAGCAGTCAAAAGGGCCTGCCTTTTCCTTTTCCACTTGCTAACTGAAGCTCTTAAAAATATGTGATTAATGAATGAATAATATTTGTATGTATGTATGTATGTATGTATGTATTTATTTAATTATTTATTTATTATTTATTTTTATTTTTTATGTATAACCAATCTAATAGACATGATGCATGGTGGGGCAGGGGGAAGAGTTCTAATACTTTGCACTATATGTAACTGATGAAAATGACCTGAAATAAATGCTATTATTTATGTATTTCTTTTATCACAATAAGACATCTGAGCTGTGCACAGTCAGTAAAGTGCATGTAAATGTATGTGTATGCATGTGTATTTTTGCCTATGTATATGTGTGTGCCTGACTTTCTTTTAGTGGCTCACTTCTGTTTGTCTGCAGTGATAAACATTTCTGTAGCGTTTGCTGCCTAAAATAGTGTAGCTGGTAGCTGTAGCAAGGCCCAGTTCAGGTTTGCTGTCTCTGGAGCCTGGTTGTTTGCTTGCAGTGTTTGTTTGTTCTGAATACATGTTCCAGGCCATCTTGGCTTAGCAGAAGCCTTTCGTCACTTTAGTGAGAACAATTGCTGTTGATTGGCTACTGGCTGGTAAAGATTGGCTGGTCAAGGGCTTGGAGTAAGCACTCATTGGTTCTTTTGAGGTTTTTTAAGTTGTTTCAGGTTGTACCTTCTGTATTTAAGCCCTGCCTTTGAGAATATTTCTGTCTATACACACTGAGCTGAGCAGAAGAGGGGCACTGACCACAAATCTGATCCGTGATATATCACAATAAGTATACTTATTTTTATTATTTTTACTAGTTATTGCTTATTCTAGCCAATTATAGCACTTTTTTATTTTCTGCTGCATACTTTTTACAGTATTTTATTGCTATAAAATAATCTGCACTGTTGTACTAAAATTGTCTGCCTTACAGGGCCTATTAAATTACGTTTGTTACTGTCACACTGTTTGTAAAGCTTTTTTAGCTAGTTTCACTGCGTGAAAGGTATTACTGGAAATTTTCTCCATTTGTTAAGCATCTGTTTATTTGTTCTTATTTTCTGCCAAGGAGTGTATCATATAACTGATTTGTTTGTAGTTAAACACATTCTCTAGAGTCTCCTTGTTCCTTTATCTGTTTAAAACTTTAATTTAGTGTCTCACTGCTGTTTTTTCTGCTGTGATAAACATTTCTGTAGTGCTTTCTATCTAAAATAGTGTAGCTAGTAGCTGTAGCATAGTTTACCACCCTCCCTCATTATTGGTGTCTTGTTCTTATACTTGGTGGCTTTGCAGTTGCCCACCCCTACTGTAAATTTGATCTGGGAAACTCCTTCCAGTCTAGTGCTATTAGCTCATTCTACCTAATACAGAGAACATTTGAGAAGGCCAATCCCCTTAGTTTCTTAACCTTGAATTATCTTCTGTTTCTTCTTTCTCCCTTTCTACTTTACTTAAACAAACAAAAAAAAAAACTTTATTCAGCTGTTCAGTATTTGTCTTTCCTCGTCCAACTCTATTACTTCATCTTGGTTTTTCCACTACTTGTTCTCTAAAGTGTTCAATTGCATCTTCTTTGTTGCATTTATTACTGCTGTTTTTAGCTTGTTTAAATTTTAAGTGTTATTCTAAGCCTCTTAGTTTCGGTTTAAGCACTTGGGCTTTAGGCCTACCCCTTAGCTCTCCCTTGTCTCTCTTCCTCAGACGCTGACAAATATGGATGGACAGTTTCCTATGATTTCTCCTGCCAGCCTGATCGATATGGGCATCCTGAGACAGTGTAGCAACTGCCTCATGTACATGGACAACCATCTACTACTATCACCTAGGAACATAATTTGTGAAAGATGCAAATACATAAAGAAGCTAGAGTCTACGCTCTCTCCCTCACAAGCCAGTACATCTGGCACTGAGAAGGTTGTCAACACAATCACTACATCTCAAACATCACCCACAACTACACAACACACACCCACATATGCAGAGGTCCTCAACAAAAACAAACCCAAATAAAGGAGATCTCAGAGGCAAAAACACATGAGAACTCCACAACCCTCCATACCACATATCATGCATAGTCCACACACCAGTATCTCGCAACTACTAAGGCCTAACTATAGACCCAACATATCAGTCATAGAAGACTCCATTGTGAGACACACAGATGTGACTCTCACCAGGCTGGATAAGGAGAAAGTCACGGTTAGTTGTTTCTCAGGTGCCAGAATCCACCATATCACACATGCACTCAAGTCTATCAACAGCAGGTACTGTTATGACTCTATCATAGTCTATTCTGGTGTGAACGACTTGAAGCATACCTTCCTGGACTATATGAAGAGAGACATGATTGAGCTCGCTGAATATGTGTCCCAGGCAGGTATGTCATAGGTTCATAGGTTCATAGGTAGGTACTAGGCTATCTGCCCAAAGGCATTTATAAGCCTAGACAGAATGTGTTGGCTTTTGCCACTCCCTTAGATTAGTTCCCTGTGCCTCTGTCCAGCAGAGCCGCTGAAGTGATCCCTGGGGTAAACCTTCTGTTTCCCATCCACTCATCAAGGTTTCTCTTGAAGAGTGTTAGCGAGGAGCTCTGCCTAATGTAGATTGGAATCTTGTTCCAAAGCATGGGAAGTCTCTGGGACAGGTATCTATCCCTCCAGCATGTCCTTTTTATTGTTGTGGTGAGGTTTAGATGCCTAGAGCATGTGGCTCGAGGGGATAAGGTTTTCTTTAGGTGGAGCATGTCCATCAATTCTTGGTTGGACATGGCCTTGCATGTCAGGCAGAGATCATCTCTGAGTAGGCAGTATGCAACCGAGTACAGTTGAAGTTTCTTCACTCGAGCTGCATAGGGCATCTGTTTGAGGCCAGTGATCCTCTTGGTGAGGTACTTCTGTGGTCTTTCCAGCTGTTGCAGGTGTCTTGTAAGGTACATCCCAAATGAGGCATTGTACTCTATGATGGGTCTGATGAGTGATGGGTACAGGGGCACAATGACCTCTTTTAATCTGGATGCAAACCCTTTTGTGATTAGGTGGGCCACATAGAAGGATTTTCTAACCACTTTGGCAATGTGATTATCAAAGGAGAGATTACTATATACTTGAGTCCCCAGATCACTTATTACATTTTCCATATTTAGGGGACTACCACCTATGGGATAATGAGGTAATCTGCTTGACGTGGAGAGGGAGTGTATTCCACAGATGGGGAAGTCTCTGGGATACACATTTTTCATGCCAAAAAGTCCTATTGATATCACAGACCAGGTTGAGGTCGCACATACGGGTTGCTCGAGTGAATCTTGGCTTGCAGATATCCAGCAGTCCCATCAAGGCGGGGTCTGAGATTGCTTTATATGCCAAACAGAGTGTCACCCATAAGGAGTCTGTATGAAACTGAGTAGACGGATAGGGCTTTTAGCATACCTGTGTAGGGTAGATGTTTGAGGCCCTGGATTCTCCTAGTAAGGAACCTCTGTGGTCTTTCCAGCTGCTGCATGTGCTTTGAGAGGTACATGCTGAAAAGGGCATTGTACTCAATAAATGGCCTTATAAGGGGAGAATATATGGATGTTATGACCTCTTTGTCCCTGGATGAGATACCCTTACTTATGAGGTGGGCCATTTAGAAAGCTTTCGATACAACAGAAGCAACATGGTGGTCAAAAGTCAGGTTGCTATCAACCTGGATGCCCAAATCCCTCAATACTGATTATGTACTTAGGACATTGTTATTAATGTGATAATATGTGGGGATGTCATTCTTCCCAAAGGGGATGATGATGCATTTTTTGGCATTCAGCTTGAGACCGTGTTTCTGGCACCAATCATTTGTTTGAGTGAGACCCTCTTGGAGGATGCCCACATCACTTGGGGAATTGATGACTATGCCCAGCTTGCAGTCATCAGCAAACCTGGTCAGCCATAGCCCACTGGTTTTGACCTGCACCTCAGAGAAGTATATCCTAAATAACAGAGGCCCCAAGACCGATCCCTGGGGTATGCAACTCATTGCAGGTCTACTGCTTGAAGTGGCTTAACTTATTTTGATTAGGTGGGTTCGATCAGTGAGCCAGTTTGATACCCATCTGATAACATATGGATTGATGCTCAGTTGAGAGAGTTTGTCTACTATGCCCGAAAGGGGAATAGTGTTGAAGGCCTTGGCCAGGTCAAGGTAGGCAGTGTGCATCGTCTTCCCTCTGTCCATGGCTTTGGTGACTGTCTCAAAAAAGTCAACTAGATTTAACAGACATGACCTCCCCTTGACAAAGCCAAATAGTGTGGGGTCGAGTGTTTGGAGGTTGTCAAAGTCCCTGTTAATGAGGTCCATGATAATCCATTCCATGGCCTTGCAAATCAGGCTAGTTAGGCTGATGGGTCTATAATTTCCCAAATCGGTGGATGCTCCACCTTTGTGCAAAGGGATGATAGTGGCTGTCCTCCACTCGGCTGGGAAAAAGCCGGTACTCAGGCTTTGGTTGAATAGGGGTGTCTAATTGTGCTGCAACTTCATGCCTGAGTTCATGTAGGATGCAGCCTGGGATGTTATCAAGTCCCATGGAGGCTGTATTTTTTGCCTTTGAAAGGGCAGTGATGATCTGTTCCCTAGAGATAAGGGGAGGGGGACAGGTACTGGGAATGTACTAATTTACTAATGGGGGGACAGAGGGGTGACATTTTCATTGAATCTGTCAGCTAGTAGATTGGCTATATCTACAGAATTTGTGTATGTGGTGTCCTTAACCACCAATTCTGAACAGATCTGGGTGCTTCTTTTGAGACTGCACACATATGCGACGAAGACCTTATGATTGTCTCTAGTAGATGTGACCAATTTGGACTTGAAGTTGGCTTTACAGGATTTCACTAGTGGTCTTATTTGCTTGTTCAGGCTTTGGAGAGATTGCTTCCAACTGGGCACCTGCTCCTTCTTGCTCCTGGACAGCAATTTTTTCCTTTTGTTATATAGTTTACTTATTGCAGATGTCCACCAGACAGGTTTACTCTTCCTTGCAGAGGATGATTTTGCCCTGTCAGGTAGTCCAGATTCCATGCATCTGTATAAATGCTTCTATAGTACTTTGGTGTAGATTTGGGCATTGGTGTCAGTTCCAGCATAGGGGGAGGGGGCAGTGAAGTTGTTTATACCATCCCTCAGGAGGTTGTAATTAGCTTTGGAGAAGTCTTTTTTGTTTGCCTGTAGCTAGAGGGGGGTCAGGGGAGATGCTGACTTCTAAAGTGACCTCTTTATGGTCGGATCTTACCAGGGAGGATGATAGTGTAGGGGTGCTGCAGTGGTTACTCATGTTGGTTAATACCAAGTCAAAGATATTATCACCTCTTGTGGGGGTATCGACTAGCTGCTCCAAGGCATTTGCATTGATAAAATCAATGAATCTCTGGGCATTCACTTTCTGGCATGATTAGGTTTTCCAATCTATGGTTTGGTAGTTAAAGTCGCCCAGGATCACGGTAAAGGGTTGAATCCTGATAGATTCAAAGAGGTCCAGATAGGTGGAGTGGGCATCCTGAGTAAAATTTGGGGGACTGTAGCTAGCTATTATTTGAATAGGGGGTCTTGTCAATGGTTAATTGCACCTGGAGTGTCTCCTGAGCATCATACTCTTTGACCAGCCTGGAGGTGTGTGTGTGTGTCTTTAATATACATTGAAACTCCACCTCCTTTGGCTTTCCTGCCCACAGTTTGGGGTCTGAATATATGATAGGATGAGTAACCAGGTATATGAATTTCAAGTTTCTGAAAACTCGATCAGCTGATTGGGATCCATATATATCATGGTTTTCTAGAATGAGTTATATAAACTGAGGTTAGGCTGGGAGACTAAGACTGGCACAGGACATCTGTAAAAAATAATACTGCAGAAATGTGATACTTTACCAAAAAATGTAGACAATGAGCCATGCAAGGTAGTAATATTAATGGAAGGCATTTGTGTAGCCATAGCGAAAACTTTTCACACATCTGATGCCACAAAACAGATTAGCGGATAGGTTATCCTTATGTGGATTCAAAAACTGCACCTGAACAGAGTACAGACATAAATAACATGTTAAGCAAATAAGGCAATTACAGGGAAAGTAGTTTTCTGACTTCACTAATGTCAAGTTTGCTAAGTGGAGTGCACCAGCAGTATTGTTGTTTGCATGACAGATGCATTAGTCTTTGCACATACTTAATTACTTTTTTCAGTTTTTACCATAGGGTAGGAACTATGAACTCATCCATGGCCAGTCCCAAGCCTGGGTGAGAAAGAATTAGGGTTAGGCGAAGGGTTAGCAACCCCCCCTGTAAAAAATAAAATGCTACAGAAATGCATACGAGAAACCCAATAGCCAGTTCAGTACTGGAAGAGGATGGGACTCCAGTGAGATCCTTTATGACAACTGGTGGTGAAAGCCTGAATACAGAAGCTACCAGATCGAGGACCATCATCTCCAACCAGGATTAAAACCATCATAGGATCATGAAATGTGCACACCATGTTCAAAACAGGAAAAGCAGTGCAAGTGGCAAAAGAAATTAAAAATTATAACCTCAGTATGCTGGGGATCAGTAAGGCTAGATGGAATGGATTGGACCAGAGAAGGCTTGCCTCAGGAGAATTGCTGCTGTTTTCAGGGCATGAGTAAGAAGATGCATCACACACCCAAGGAGTGGCACTGATGCTATCCAAGAAAGCCCAGGGAGTTCTGATTGGATGGGAGGCACATGGTCCTAGAATTGTCGCAGCTTCCTTTAGAACTAAGAATTATAGGATTAACATGGACATCATACAATGTTATGCATCTACTAATAGGTTCATAGGTAGGTGCTAGGTTATTAGCCCTAGGGCCTATATAAGCCTAGCCAAAAAGGAACCCTGGCTTTCGCCACCCAAGAAAATTATTTTCCTGTGCCCCTGTCAAGCAGATCCACAGAAGTGATCCCTGGGATGAATTTCCTACTTCCCATCTAATCATCAAGATTTTTATTGAAGAGTGCTAATGAGGAGCTCTGTTTGACATAGATAGGTAGTCTGTTCCAGAGTATGGGAAGTCTCTGGGACAGGAATCTATCCCTCCAGCATGTTCTGTTTATTGTGGTGACAAGGTTTAGGTCCCTAGAGCATGTAGCTCGGAAGGATTGGGATTTCTTTAAGTGGAGCATGTCTAACAGCTCTGGGTTTGACATAGCTTTGAATGTTAGGCAGAGATCACATCTGAGTAGGCGATATGCGACGGAGTAAAGCTGGAGTTTTTTGAGACGGTCTGCATAGGGCATCTGTTTGAGGCCAGTAATCCTCTTTGTGAGGTATTTCTGTGGCCTTTCCAGTTGTTGTAGATGTCTTGTGAGGTACATACCAAAAGAGGCGTTGTACTCTATAATGGGTCTAATGAGTGATGAGTAGAGGGGAACAATGACCTCTTTTTTTCTGGATGAGAAACCTTTTGTGATGAGATGAGTCACATAGAAGGATTTCCTGACCACTGTGGTGATGTGATTATCAAAGGAGAGACTACTGTCCACCTGTGTCCAAAGGTCTCTTATCACACTTTTGGCATTAAGTAGACTACCACTTATGTGGTAGTTCATGGGTACAGAGTTTTAACCAAAGGGGATGACAATACACTTTTTGGCATTGAGCTTCAGGCCATGGCTTTGACACCAGGCATCTGTCTCAGTGAGGCCCTTTTGCAGTATGTCCACATCGTTAGGAGTTTCGATTATGGCTCCTAGTTTGCAGTCATCTGAAAACTTTGTTAGCCAAAGACCTTCTGTGTTAGCCTGTACTTCAGAGAAGTAGATAGCAAACAGGAGAGGACGCAGAGCTGAACCCTGTGGTACTCCACTTGTCACTGGTCTGAAGTCAGATTTGGAGTCTACTACTTTCACAGTGTGGGTTCTGTCCATGAGCCAGTTGGCAACCCATCTTGTGACATAGGGATTTATACCTAGTTTAGTGAGCTTATCTATAATTCCAGACTGGGGGATGGTGTCGAAAGCCTTGGCGAGATCTTGATAAGCTGTGTGAACCACCTTACCCTCATCTATGGCTTTGGTGACTGCTTCAAAGAAGTCAATCAGGTTTAGGAGACATGATCTGCCTTTTACAAACCTGAACTGGGTAGGGTCCAGAGTTTGGAGATTACCAATGTCTTTGTTTATGAGTTCCATCACAGCAAGAATGGGATTAAGGAGGAATTCTACAAAAGACTGTTAATGTACACAAATGCCTATACCAGAACATTGTGATAGACATGGGTAAATGGGCCCTAGGTCAGATGAACGACAATGGGAAGAGGCTAGCTGACATGTGTGCAACAGGAAGCTTGGTCATAGGAGGGAGTTTTTTCCACCACAGAAGGATACACAGAGCAACTTGGGCAGCAACAGATCACTTGACAGAGAACCAGATTGACCACATATGTGTTGGGAAGAAGTTCTGGAGGTGTCTTCAGGATGTGCATGTGAAAATAGGTGCAGATATTGCTTCCAACCACCATCTCTTGATTGCCCCATTGAAGCTTAAGCTGAAAAGGAACTGGACAGAAGACACCAACCAAAGACAATGTTACAATATCAGCCTCATAAAAGACACAATAAAGTAAAATGACTTTAAGATCACATTCTCTAATAAATTCCAAGTTTTGCAGGAGTTACTGGAGCAGGAGTCCATAGATGAAAAGTGGCAAGGTGTGAAGAGAGCAATCACATCGACATGTCAAGACATACTGGGACCCTAAAAATATATCCACAAAGAGTGGCTCGCTCCAGAAACAATGAAGAAGATAGAAGACAGAAAGCTGAAAAAGGCAGAAGTCAACAATAGCTGCACAAGAGCAGGAAAGGCCAAAGCACAAGAGAAATGTTCAGATGTGTGAAGTATATCAAAACAGACAAGAGACAATACATAGAATTACTGACATCAGAAGCTGAGGAAGCAGCTCATAAGGGTAACATGAAGGATGCCTATAATACCATAAAGACATTTTCTGGAAGATACAGCAATCCAGAAAGACTTGTAAAAGATAAAGAAGGAAGGAAAATAGCAGATGATGAAAAGCAAGAGAACAGATGGAAGGAATATTTTGAGGAGTTAGTAAATAGGCTAACACCAGTAAACCCACCTGAGATACTACCAGCAGATCAGGTCCTAATGACTGATTGTAGTATGCCCACAAAATAAAGACACATGGCCATAAACCAGCTGTAAAATGGCAAGTCTCTTGATCCAGACAGCATTCCAGTAAAAGCACTAAAAGGTGACACAGAGACCAGCATAGTGATGGGATAAGATTTGGGAAGAAGAACAAGTTCCAACAGACTGGAAGGAGGGCTACCTCATTAAACTTCCCAAAAAAAGGTGACCTCAATTTGAGTTCCAACTATAGGAGAATAATGTTGTCCATACCAGGAAAGGTCTTCAATAGAGTCCTCTTAAACAGAATGAGAGCTGCTGTAGATCCCCAGTTCTGAGACCAGCAAGCCAGTTTTCACAAGGGCAAATCTGCACAGACCAAATTGCTACACATCATCTCGGAGCAGTCACTGGAGTGGAACTCACCCCTCTATTTGAACTTTATCGAATACAAGAAGGCCTTCGACAGTGTAGACAGACAGACTCTGTGGAAGATGCTGAGACAATATGGGATACCCAAGAAGCTTACTAACATGATTATGAACTCATACAAGGGGATGACATGCAGGATGATTCAAGGCAGGCAGCTTACAGATGCCTTTAAGATGCAAACAGGAGTGAGGCAAGGATGCCTAGTGTTACCTTTCCTGTCCCTCCTTCCAATGGACTAGATAATGAAGAAATCCACAGCCCAGAAATTAAATGGCACCCAGTGGACACCCTGGACTCAACTAGATGATCTTCATTTTGCTGATGATCTGGCCCTCCTGTCCCACACATATAAACAGATGCAAGAAAAGACAAGGACTGTGGCAGAGAATTCTGCTGGATTAAGCCTCAACATTTATAGAGGAAAGAGCAAAGTATTATAAGTTAATAACAACAACACATCTCCAATAACTCTAGAGGGTGAGGCACTGGAGGAAGTGGATAGATTTTCATATCTGAGCAGCATAGTTGACAGGCTTGGAGGCACTGACACAGATGTTAGAGACCATGTTGGGAAACCAAGAGCAGCTTTTCAGCAGCTGCAGAAGGTCTGGAGATCAACTAACCTCTTAACACAGATCAAAACCAGGATCTTTAACACCATGGTAAAGCCAACCCTGTTCTATAGAGCAGAACTTTGTAGAAACACAGCTACCATAAGGAGAAGGGTACAGACATTTGTCAACACATGTCAGAGGAAGATCCTTAGCATCCATTGGCCAGAAACAATAAGTACTGAGGAGCTTTGGAGTCAAACATAGCAAAGTCCTGTAAGAGCAGAGATACTCAAGAAATGGTGGCAATGGATTGGGCACACCTGAAGAAAGCCAACATCCAACACAACAAGACAAACTCTCACTTGGAATCCACAAGGAAAAAGAAAGAGAGGCAGGCCAAGGAATACATGGTGGCATGACCTGGATGTGGACATGAAGAGAATGGGTCATTCTTCGGGACAACTGGAAAGACTGGCCCAGGACCAGGATGGATGGAGAGTGCTCATATGTGGCCTATGCCCCAAATGGGGTCAAAGGCATAAGTAAGTAGGAACTATGATTGCCTAAGGGGCATTGATGACCAGCACTAATGAACAATGCCAACCATCACGCAGCAGATGAAGATAACATAGATAAAATGAACTATAGGGAATTCATTATGTTTGGGGTTTTCCACTATGAAAATAACTACACATTATCACAACTTGAGGTAAAGAATGTCTACAGAGGATTTAAACACTGCACCACTGGCATTACAATGAAACAGTAATATCATGATGATGTTACACCACATATATAATTAAAAAAATAGAAGAAACTCATTGTACTTGATGCAATGTGCAATTGATCTGCACTACACTTATGCCTTCAGAATTTTTTTTATTTTTTGTTTCATGGTACAATTGTGACACCAAGGGGATAGGACAGATAAGAGAATGAAAAGAAATGTGAGGATAGAAACATTTTCTGCAGGGAGGATTTACTCCTAACATGTTTGTAAACTATTAACTGTATTAGCTTCGTGCATGGATGTCTTAAAGCCTTGCATGAATCTTAGTTCATTGTTTTGTATATGTATATATGCTTGACTTCAATCCACATTCACATTGCTGGGGATGTCAGTCACATTAATAGGCATCTTTGCACCATGTCTGAGAAGTGTGCACAGCCACCTCACATAAATTTCAGATGCATGTCATGGCTACTATCCTGATCAAGTTTCTTTTATATTTCACTGTGAGTATTTGTAAATGTTACTATGTGACATACTCTTTCAGAGTGCAATTTTTTTTCTCAAATTTTTCTTTTATTTTTCAAATACATTTGAATGAATTCCATAGTATTTATACATAACATCTTAAATAACTATGTACACTATTTACATTAGCCTGACACTATAACAGATCTTAATGTATACAGTTGCTTTATAAGTATGTCCAATCCATTATCAGAGTGTCTGATCAATTATTGTATAGTGTCAATCAATGATAAGACTTTTCCCTAAGGGTTGTTGATAAATGGCTTTGGATAAATTCTTAGTTCTTTAATTTTAATTTCCAATAATGCTGTGGTCTTCAGTAAGCTGTGGAAGTCTTCCAAAGTTGGTATTGTGTTTGTATTCCATCTTATTGTTATACACTTCCTTGAAATTGCAAGTATAGTCCATACTAGATACATGTTTGACCTATTCAAATGAAGACCTTCGTTCACATTTAATAATACAAGAGCTTTAGTTAAATAAAATGATTCATTAAATAAAGCTTGTAGAAAGTTATTAATACCATTCCAATATGGCTTAATTTTAACACAAATAAAGAAAATGTGGTTACAATCTGCACTGTGTACTTGCTCACATCTCCAACATATTCCTTTTATGTAAGAACCAATTTTACTGATTCTATCTGGGGTTTAAGAATGCTCTGTGCAAGCATTTCCATTTAAAAACTTCCCAGTATTGTGTAAAGGATGTATATTTTATCGATAATAAGATATTCGTTTTAATATCTTCAGTTAACTGTATCGAGAGTCCTTTTGTTATATATTTACAATATGAGTTTTTGGGTGTTGTTTTATAGTTTAGAAATATTTTGTAAAATCTTGAAATACTGTTTCCCATGTCAAAGTCATTATATATGATTTCATATATGTATTTCGTAAATTTAGGTATTTCTTTAAATGAAGAATTGTTGATTATTCTACTTAAATCTTGTGACTATGACAGAATACTCTGTAAAGTTAGCCAGTCTTCTTGTGAAATTTTGTATGTTGTTTTTATTACTTGCATATCTAAAACTTTTAGTTCTTTGATACATTGGAGTCAACAAACAAATCCCTTATGTTCCCAGAAATTAATAATTTCTCTATATTGTTTATGTGGAAAGTTCTTTTTGACTATAAAAGGTGCTAAAAGATCAAACCATTTTTTTAAATCTATATTTGCATTAATAATTTTCCTAAGTGAGTCAATGTAATAATTAATCATACTAGTATTAGTCGGTTCTGTTATGTTATATTGTATACTAATACATATGTGCCATGGCAAATTGTTTTTATCTGTTATTTGATTTTTTTTTTGTAAATCAAATTCATTTATTTATATTACAGTTAGTAATTATTTCCAATTTTCAGAGTAATTTGGACTTATCCAATTTCAGATTGTTTTAGATATTGATGCTTTTAAATATGTTTCTATATCAGGAAAGTTTAATCCTCCCTGTTTCAATGGTCTGATATGATATATTAAAGATATTCTGTTTTGTTTGGGAAACCATAAAAATTTTATTAGGCATGAATTTATTTCTTTAACTATATTCCTTTCTGGTGACAGTTGTATTGCCAAGGCTATATATATATAGGATCTTGGGCAGTAAAACCATTTTTATTAACTGTAGTCTATCGTCAAATGTTAATATTATTTTGTTCCATTTTTCCACAGAGATTTTAATTGTATTGATATTATTGTAGTTTTTTGAGACTAATTCATTATTATCCTTGCATAACTCAATTCCTAGATATTTTAAGATAGATTCTTGTTTCCCTGTGATGTAATCCCACTTAGTCTGCAGTTATTTTTTTTAATTTAAAAATAAAATTTTTGATTTTGATTTATTGAAATGGGGTTCTGAACTCATGTGAAATTTGTCAATTAATATATCTAATTCTTTTAATGTCTCTCTTGTATTAGATAATGTTAGTAATATGTCATCAGCAAATAGTATTACTTTAGAATTGTATTGTTCATAAACATCTATTCCTTTGATTTTTTATATTGTTACGAATTGAATCTGTCAATATTTCAGTAGCCAAAGCAAATAGAATCAGTGATATGGGACATCCTTGTTTAGTGTCTTTTGTTATATGTATGGATTCAGAGGTAAAAGGATGTCACTTGACATATACTAAATTATTTGTATATATATTCTTTAGGAGATGAACAAAGGATGCAGGAAATTCAAATAGCATTAGAGAATCAAAGGCGTTATCTATATCTAAGCCAATTATAAGTGTTTCTTTATTTTCTTTATTAACATAATCTATAAGAGAAATTATCCTTTTAATATTGTCATATGTGTGTCTATGATATATAAATCCAGTTTGATCATTATTTATTGTTTTGGATAGGGGTATTTTTATTCTGTTAGTTAATATTGTCATAAATATCTTATAGTCATTATTTAATAATGATACAGGTCTATATGAAGTACAGAGGTTTGGGGATTTGTTTTTGTTTAGGATTGGTGTGATTAAGGAATATCTCCAAGAGGGTGGTATTAAAGCTTGTGACTGAATTTCTAATACAGTTTTATGGAAGAGGGATAGTATCGTTGAAGGAAAATGTTTATATATTTCCATAATTATGCCATATATACCTGGAGCTTTATTATTTTTACCCTCTTTTATTGCATCTGCAATTTATTTGTAAGATATGGGTGCTTGCAGATCTAGTTTTACTTTTTCTGATATATTTTTTATATTAGAACATTTTTCATCTAGATTTAATTGATTGATATGTATATTTTCTTTTTGGAAATGTTCCATATAGTGATTTCTATAGGTATCAAGAAGGTTACCTATATCCAAGATATTTTCCCTTTCTTTTCATAGAAGATACTATTAATGTTATTAGCTTTTGATTGTATTTTGATTCTTGTGGATACATTATGTAGATATTTGGAAGAAGAGGCCAGTGTGTTAATTTTTAGTTTTTCTAAAGCTAAACTAGTTTTATGTGCTAGAATTTTGTTGTATTTATTGTTTAATATTTCTACTTTCTTTTTCATCTTCAAATGATTTTGATTTTTTTTTCAGCTTTTGCTGACAAAAGTTTGGATTGTAGATCTAATAATTCAGAATCCCATTCTCAGATTTTTTTTATACCAAGTTAGGGTTTTACCCTATATGTACAATTTTAAGAGTCCTATATCATTATTTTATTTAGCTCTGTGGTGTTATGAATCTCTAAGAAGAACTGTAATTCAGATAATAACCAGGGTTTGCACCGTTTAATTTTAGTTATATATGCTGGAATTCTGGAATTAAAGATTAATGGTTTGTACCCATTTTGAAGTCTTAGTATCAATGAATTGTGGTCTGAAAAGGGGCAGGGAGTGATTGAGAAATTAATGATTTTATAGTGTAAGTCATGGGCAGCAACTATTTTATCTATTCTAGCTTGGATACCAAATATGTGATCTTGATGGGAAAACAACAAAGATTTATCTTCTTTAAATTTGAAAGTATCTACAAGATGAAATGATTCTACCCACTTATTTAAAGCTTTTGATACAGCAGGTGTACACAACAGTCTTTTATTTGTAGTTTCAGAAATATCAAATATACAGTTAAAATCTCCTCCTAATGTTAAGTTGCCTTTATAATTATTGAAAATGAAATTCAAGTGTTTTTTAACAGTTCCTGTTCCAATGCCTGGGAACCAGTATAGATTGGCCAGGGTCCATATTCTGTTATTATATTTAACTATTGCTAATGCCATAAGCCCTTCTTTATCTTCATACTTATAAATGATTTCTGGGTTAATCACATTTGTTTTCAATAAAATTGTTACCCCTTTTGTCTTTGTCTTATAAGTGGATTGCGCCAATATCATATATTCCTTAGGATTCCATATGTAATTGTCATTTGTTTTGAAATGTGTTTCTTGAAGCAGGACAATTTGCGCTTTGTTCAGTTTTAAATATTTCAGTAGATTTCATCTCTTGCTAGGATTGTTTAAGCCATTGGTATTTAAAGATAATAAAGTTAAATCCATCTTAGGTTATTTAGACTATGTATTTTTTGTTTTATTGTGACTATTAAACATTTTCCTCTGATAACTATAAAGTATATGCTCGAGCTTTTAAAGGAAATTATCAGTTTTATACTTTGAGTGTTTACCAATAAAGTAATGTTTTGGTCAGGCATACTAAAAATGTTTTTGTAAAATAAATGTAAATTAATAAATAGTAACAAAACTAAGATCCACACTAGCCATGGAATTAAAATCATTCCTAATCTGATGGATAAATCTAAATTCATTAGATTATCACTCATACCTTGACAATCCAGAACATCTGCGGTCCATACATTGAATTATTATATGGAGAATATTTATAATAGGAATAAGGAATATTTTTTATTATTTTGAACAGATATAGTACTATTGTAGATAAGACAGAAGTTTAATACAATATAAATGTCTACTTATTGTATAAGCAATTAATATTTACATGAAAGATAGATGATAAGCAATTCAATCATAGTAAAGTAGGATGTATCATCTATAAAACCTCAGTAAAAGATTATAGCACACAGTTATTTAACAGATTCATCCTTATTGATGAAGTCTTTCAAAACGTATTACTTAATATAAATAGATGGTAATAATATTTATACCTATTGCTTATAATACAATGTATTTTACTGGATATATCAGATGTTATATTTCATTGTTTGCCAGCATTTAAGTAATCACTTTGTTTGTTGCTAACTTACTTAAAGGATCACATTTGTTTTATGTAAACATTGATGAAAATTAGTGCATTTTAATTATCAGTGCATCCCTATTCCCCCCATTTCCTGCACATAAGGATTTTCATATTTGTCATTTCTTATTATAAAATGAGTGAAATTGTAGGTTAAAAACAACAAATTCACTTATTGTGATTAATGATTACAAGTTCCCTCTCCATATTCATAAATTGCCATTTTATGTCATATACTGAAAGTTTTTAGATTTAAATGGCAACATTCTATTTTGTATAATCAGCAAAGGTTAAACTGAGTGATTATTGTTAATTAAATACTATTTGTTCAGAATGTGATTGCTACATTCTGTGACATTCCTAGTCCAGGCTTTTATTGTTTCCCTTGAACAACTGTGTCACTTTGTATAAAACATTAGTTACTTTGGTAACAGCTTAAGTGTTATGTATGGTCAGGATGGGTTACAAAACCACAATTCAAGTTAAAGCAATTATATGACTTGTTTTGCACATTTACTTATATGAGAAAATCATCATGCTTCCCCTTGATGTTCAATATTGTGTATGTCATTTATGACAAGCTAAAACAGTAGTGTTATTATACACCAGCACATGCTATTGAACTGAGTGTCTATTGTCAATTTAATACTATTTGTTCAGATTATGATTGTTGCATTCTGTGACATTTCAAGTTTAGGCTTCTATTGTTTCAATTGAACAACTTTGTCAGTTTGATCATGTATAAAACATTGGTGGCCTTGGTAACCACCTAAGTATTATAGATGGTCAAGATGGGTTACAAAAACTACAATTCAAGTTAAAGCAATTGCATGACTTGTTTATGCATATTTACTTATATAAGAAAATCATCATGCTTCCCCTTGATGTTCAGTGTAGTGTATGTCATTTATGACAAGTTAAGACAATAGTGTTATTATACACAAGCCCATGTTATTAAATCCTGTCTTTAATATCTAAATTCAGTGGACTGCTTCATCTTATATGACGATTATATATTTTATGTCTAGATTTACTAAAATCATACATTACAGAACTATTGTGTGTGTGTGTGTGTGTGTGTGTGTGTGTGTTTGGTGTTGCTTAGTTATTTGAGAGACCACAAGCTGTAATTCTTATTCTTATTATTAGCTCCTTCCAAGCATGTTTATACAGTCCACAGACTTTAAATTATGAGACCCTTCTAGTTTCTTATTTGTTATAAGTATATTTCCATCCTTACATACACACATATCAGTATTTCAAGCACAGGCACCAATGCCCATCCAGTTTTTTCAGAATACCATTCACTAGTTCATGTGGTGTGTTTCCAGGCTGTTCTTAAAATATCCAAACCAGTATTTGTCCTGTTCCATTTTACCAGGCTGTTCCATGCAGTGGCCACTCTGCCAGTGAACCACTCAACACACCTTTCATTCTCACAGATACTTCCACAAAGGAAATCTGATGACTCTCTAGCACTTCCTGGCAACCGCAAACACCCCTAAAATCAACTATCCCCATATGCCCAGCACATTTGAGCAAGCTCACCACCCAGACCACTGCAAAGGGTACTGCACACGACCAAGTGCTCTAAGTCTTTCGCAATAACTCAGACTTCCACTCTTATGTAAGTCCTTAATGTGTTTGGATCAAATACATGTTAAATATAAAATTGTGCTTATTATTTATTTATTTATTTATATCAAGAATCAACTTAACGAGCTAAACAAAGTGTTGGGAGACCATCAATATTGTGGTATATATATATATATATATATATATATATATATATTTCTTTTTTAAACCAAAAACTTCATTGCTGAGAATCATCTCGAAGGCTCCTCAGTGCCATTAAGCATTATCGTCACTCTGTCTCCATTACCATAGCAACCTGGGAGTATCTATTTCTGTTACTGTGTCTGTGTACTGCATACTAAAGGCTCACAATGTGCCTGAAGCAAAGCTTCACTTCACTGCAACTTCAAGCCTAAATTCCCTACCTTTCAGCAAGGTAGCAGCCAGGAAAAGAATGGAGAACAAACAGATAAAAAAAACCACCCAACAAGCCACCACAACAAGAGGCAACCTATTCTTCCAGTCTTCCCACCTCTCATTCAGCAGATGCATAAACAAACTATTCTCTGCCAAAATATCCCAAATCACAGTTTTATCCACCCCCTTCCCCTGGATCCAGGCTAAAACACCAAATGTCTCTTCCTAATACACAAACATCAGTAAACCTTGATCACAAGCTGCAACCCACAGCTTCTCGGAGATGAAAATGGCAACGTACAATAGCTGCCAGATACAGCTGCATCCATGTACACCATATCAGGATTGATTAAACAGCACTCGTAGCTGTGATACCTGCCATAATTGATATTAACTATATTTAGACAGAATAATGACGACATTTGTACTAAGAGCTTGCTACTATTATTTAACCAGGATATACATGACATTTCTAAATCATACTTTAACTGAAGAAGGCATTAGTCTCCATGACAGCATTTTTTTTCAAAACACTCTACTGTTACTGCTATTATATATGATGCTAATTTGTTATATTTGAGTCTGAACTCTGATGAATGGTACCATGTTGAATTAGTTAATTAATTACTTAAATTATTATAAGTAAAAACAATGAAAAATGAACAAGATAAGTATTCATTGAGTTCATGTAATGGAATAGAAACTTCTATGTTTGTATTATATGTTGCTTTGTTTGGCTTATATATAATGTAAATAGTAACCCATCTTGACCTACCTTTGCTTGTGAAGAATTATTGGACTCTTTGAACATTCTGAATAAATCATTACTGTTTCTCAGTTGTTTAAGAACCCCTCCTTTTTTTAAAATAAAAACAGTTGGCAAGTGATGTACCGTATCAGTTGATGCTTTGAGAGTTGTAACTGTAAGAGTTATATTTTTTGGGACAGCTATCTTGGAATCAGATTTTTGTTTCTTCTTTCTAGCATCAGTTCAAGGATTTGCTTCTTTTATTCTTTTAAGAGTAGGGGCCATCCATTCTATTTCTTCTGGGATCGACACTATGTTGTTGTTTTTGATGAATATAGTAGCTTCTTCTAAGTCATTAAAGGTTCTCATCTCATTGGCAAAAAGTATTTTTATCTTGGCTGGAAAGGTCAGCTGTGCTTTAATATTGTTTTGTTTCAACAGTTTTATTATTGGCCAGACTTTTTTCCTTTGCTCTAGTATTCTGGAAGAATAATCATTGTCAAACCTTATCAGGCTTTGATTGTATTTTAAGGGTGATTTTATTCAAGCAGATTTTAACATTAGTTCCTTGTCCAGAAATGAAAAAAAATGTTATAAGTATGGATCTAGGTGGAGTATTTGTTGAGTAAGAAGTAGGTTTCCTCAGTGCTCTATGCGTCCTTTCAATTTCAAATGAAAGTCCCTCTTTCAAGTCTAAAATTTCAGGAATCCAGGTTAAGAATGATATAATGTCTTATCCTTCAGTGTTTTCAGGCAGACCAAAGATCATTATGTTGTTTCTCCTTTCCCTATTTTCTAAGTCATCTATTTTGTTAAGCAGCCATGTATTCTGTTTAAGTAGAAATTCTTTTTGGAATTCTTCCTCTTTGAGTCTCCCTTCAGTGTCATTTAGAGAAGTCTCTATATTTGTTATTTTTGTATGGTATTGTTGTAATAGTGCTTAAGAGTATCAGTCTGTTTTTGAGAATTTAATTTGAGGTTTTCTAAGTCATTTTTAAAGCCACCCATCTTCAAAGATAGTTCTTGTAAGGTATATATCATCAATTGCAGTTCTTTTTTCAAAGTAGTATCTGGATGAGAACTCCTTGAGTTGTTCATATTCAGTGACTCAATATATCTCCAAGTTACTTGACAGGGAAATGTTTGTATATCTCCACCAAAACTGATATTTATGTAGTTTAGTAGTTTATCTATAGATTTTATGATGTTTTAAACTTGAAAATAATAACATTTTCCTATATTATTATACTAGTTTATGGAGCTCTCAAAATTCACTGCTCTCAATTGGCTATCTAGGCTCTGCCCCCGAGTGCAATTTTGATGAGGTTGGGTCCTTAACACATCATGGACTGGCGAGTACTGCTAATGAGGCAGATTTGGAAACCATTAGCTGCCAAAGTCTTAATCCACATTCCTCTGATGCTCAGACACATGCACATCATTGTGTAGAAACAAACATGATCTTAATCTCCATTGCTCATTTTGCAAAATGAATGATTCAGAACGGGTAATGAATTTAGAGCTAATTAGAATATTCAATGTGCTCAGAAGAGTTTATCTGCACCTTATAAGCATGACGTGGTATACAAATCTTCCATCAACTGCTGCAGAAACATAACTTTTTCCACATTTCCAAACTGTCACAAGATATTGCAAAATATGACTTCTTCCATATAACTGCTCATTTGTACTGCATTGCTGTATATTTACTTTGTGCTGTCTAGCTGCGTTGTTTGTTTAAGTCATCTGAAATGTAATGGATAGGTCAGGACAACACACACTAATGTTTACAAATTTCATAGCTGCGTAACAGGTAAGCATTTGGGACATTTATTTTATGGAGAGAAATGTCTGTTGTCAATATTACTGCAATGCTGGGCAAATGAACAACTGTGTAACACCACTGTCACTGCAAGTTATACGTTTATTTATATTGACCATAGTGTTGATGTGCTTATGATGCTGTCTAATACTTAGGTGGATATTCTTGCATCTGTTATTTCTTTTTCTTCTGTATTTTTTCTTGGTTTGAGATGGAGGAATGCATCAAGCCATTACAGTGCTGGTTTTATTCTTATAGGTAAAAGCTTATGTTAAGTTTTATGCTGGGCAACTTGCACTGTTATTTAGACTGTTGTTATTACTTTTTAAGTGGTGCAGGTATGTCTCTTTTATACTTGACTACACTGTTTAATGTCTATTGTATTAATATATTTTGCTCCATAACTGTAAAGTGTGCGTGCTACCTTGTGTGTTAACGTGTGTTGTGATATCCATTTTTTTTTATTCCATCATGACAATGATATGGCTCTTGAAGTGGTAAGGGCCCATCCTCATGGAAATCTCCTTTGTAAGATGCTGAGAATGAGGTGGTACAATGAGCCCTCCATCACCATGCTGGATGACCCCTTGATCCACAACAAGCCCTTCTGCGACTGTGTCAAGCAGCAGGTGATTGAGGATGTCAGTGCTGTTACCAGGGATGCATATACAGAATGGTCCAACATTGGGCCAGTGACATGATTCACGAGGCCAAGCTCAGTGCTGACCCTGCAGTGCAGGAGCAGAGGGCTACTGGTGTGAGGCAGAATATCAAACCACCACTTAACCAAGACCGAGGAATTTTTGTCATCAATCAGGGATCCAGGCAGTTAATAAGAGTTTCACAGTGCAGTGTTGGACAATGGGGAGAGGATTTCCACTAGTTATGTCCCCGGTACGCCAAAAAAAATATTTTTATGTCCACCATTGCAACTGATAGTTCCAGGTTACAACAACTTAACAAATCCTGGCCTTGCACATGCTCATCACCAGGCTAAGACTTTGTGATCACCGTAAAATACTCTCTAAATACTCTCCTTAAACAGAATACTCTTAACCTTTCAATGAAATGACAAAACAATTTTTATATGTAACTGCTGTCTATACAATCCATTAAGTTTCACTTGGGGGCTTTCTCTTTAGTAACTTCTACCTCTGCAAAATCTTAGAATGTTTAAATGTAACTACTGCATGTGTATAAACATAAATAGAAACAGAAATACTCTGGTTTAACTGGAACTAAGTATAATATTGGACGACACAGTGGAGCAGCAGTAGCATTGTCAACTCTCAGCAAGAGGTTCTCTGGTTCATTTCTCAGCTGAAGTGCCTTCTGTGCAGAGTCTGCATGTCCTCCCTGCATTTGTGTGGGTTTTCTCTGGGTACTGCAGTTTCCTCCGATGTTATAAAGACATGCAGCTACAACATTTCTCCCCAGGCCTCTGCTGAAAATTGGCTTCATTCCAAGTCGGACTTTTCCAGTAAACAAATGTTAAATAAATAAAAATAAATAATGCAATGTAAGCAAATGGAGCATTTCTCCTCATGTTTCTGCTGAAAATGGGTATTACCCAGTTGGACTTTTCTGGTAAAGAGAGAGAAATAAATAAGTTTGTTTATAATATGTCTCGCAATTATTGCATCCAGGTGCATCTGGCATTGAGGTGCAGTGATCACCTGCTCATGGTATGGACATACTTACATGTCTTAGTAAATAATCTTTAGTAGTCATTGAAATCATAGTACTTGCATGTGTGGTTGAGGTATTTTGGCATAAGCATTATGGGTATTTTTATTGTTACTTTTTTTTTTATTGTGTTCACAGGTGAAGCAGTGTCTGTCGCCAGAACTGTGGACCTACCTCTGTCTCATGTTGGGGTATTCTTACCCTCTGAAGATGATAGTGGGGATGAACTGGCACATCCTGTGGCTGTAGGAAGTGCATCAGATACAGGGAGTGTGCCCCCACATCCCCTCCCCACAGTATGGATACAGTCAGTATGCTTGTGCATACCAGTAACAACGAGCCATCTGAGAGTGGACAGGTTGATGGGGACATGGTTTATCAGGGCAGTGTGGTAGCTCAAGGTGCAAACATGGCAGATTCTTCTCTAGTCATTGTGAGCTGGAGGTACCACACACCACACATGGGTGTCAGCAGAGGTGCCCAGAGAAGGTACACTTACCATCCTCTCCCTTAGGTTGATGTATCAGTAGCTGCCACCCAACACATGTGTAGGGCTGTTGTGGAGACACATGCAAGTTCCACAAAGACCTCTGAAGAGGCTGTAAAACTACTGCATGTTGTGCATTACGAAGTCTGAGAATGCATGAACCGTGTGTGTTTGTGTGTGTGTGTGTGTGTGTGTGTGTGTGAGAGAAAGACTCCTTGGACAGGATGAATGATGCACTGGGCCATGCAGTGCCTGTTTTGAATCATCAGTTGGAGAAGAGGTAATATCTACAATGCCAGTCTGCTGGTACATCGTCAGATGCCAGCAGACAATATGGCTGTAGATGTGCCATATCCCACTCCAGGAGTGCTAGCACTTGCATTGCTTCATCGGTGGCAGATGTGTCTACACCCAGGTGTGGTCCTACACATGGTCATGGAGTTGGACAAGGTCATGATGACAGCTTGTCCAGCAGACATCGTTCATATTCAGGTAGCATTAATGCATGGGCACCCACAGGAAGGTGCAAGGGGGTGCACTTGCACCCACTTAGATTTTGACTTAAAAAAAGTTTGAACCTGTGAATACATGCTGGTCCCCCATTTTTATCTCTCAACAGTCCAGCATTAGGTGAAAAAAATACCGATTTAGTCACCAGTTGCACCACTGAAAGGCAAATAAAAATAAGCTTTATTCCACTCTATTTAAAATCAAAACTAAGCACATTCATCCCACATTATATTTCTTCCATTCTTACTGGGAATTTCCATAATCTAAGTCCCTTTGGGACTCTTTTAACCCACAGACATTCGTTAAAATAAGAAGTTTCTGTTGCCATCATCCGAGTCTTCATAAATGCTTTCCGTGGATCTGGAACTAATTAAATGGTATAACTGGTGCCAACTTTTAGTGCTTTTGTTTTAAGTAAAGACTGATCATGTTGTTACAATTTAAATGCACCCTGGAACAGTTTCACCTGAGTTTCTAATGTGAGTGGAGCATTTATATTTGGGTAGACAGTGCCCACTGGATTTCCTGTTTTGGTTACAAATTCTTGTCGCAGTAAGTGGTTGTTGTCTTGTGTGAGGCAGATTTCAGGTGTGATAGCAGCTTGGAACAGATCCTTCAGAAGTCACCAGGAGTATGGATTGCCAGGGGACCTGACTGCTATTACAACAGATTATGGAATATGTGCCAGCTACTCATGAGATGGAGAGTGAAACAGTTAATTGCAGTTACAAGATTGCTGGTTCTCCTTATTTAATAAGTTCCAGATCCATGGACAGCATTTACAAACACTTTGCTATTGGCAACAGATGACCAGTTGTAAGTACTCAAATAACTTATGACACCAATTTTAATTTTGATATATGGCTTATGGTACCATCATTTTTGTTTAATTCAGCTCCTAATATTCTTCAAGCTATTTTAAAGACACAATTGCCAGATTTTGAACATAATTTCTTGAAACCTTCAGTTAGCAACTTCTTATTTTAATAAATGCCTATGGCTTAAAAGGGTCCCAAAGGGTCTGAGACTATGGAAATTCCCAATAAGAATGGAAGAAAATTCCCTATTGCATCAGGAATTGTTAGAACTTTTTTTTTTAGTTTGCACATGGGGTCGAGGTGTTACTTCAGCAGTGACAATATCCAGCACCAATGTTTGTTGGATGGGTTAGGATAACCTGTACCCAAATGGAATAGGTTATTTCAAGCACAAAAAATAAAAGTGGCTAAGTTTAAAATGGCCTGCAAGGACCGCTAACCTGCTACATAACCTATGAACTTATCAACAACCAATCTTTATATTCATGGTACAACATATCTTGCCCAAGGACAAGGAAACCAGGTTTCACATTCTTCAGTCATGCATATAGCTATTTAATGTTAGTTCAGGGAAGAGGGAGTTGGGAATACCATCAGCAAAAAAATATTTCAGAAATTATAATTGTAAACTGTGTGCACAAGAATCAGGCATCAGTAAGAATAGGCACATATCACCATACCAACAGTCAATAATTAAATATTATCCCTAATAACAATAACTGGGATCATACCATAGATAATTTGAGGAATATTTGGATAGTTTATCTTTATTAAGAATGTGTTTTCCTGAGTAAATGTGAAAAAAAAGTCTGAGACCCTCACAGGGACTTCTCCATGCACTAATTCTTACAAAAAATAGTGTAGGAATGCAAAGTGATTTACTGGCTTACAATGCCTTTGAAAGTTGGCAAAACACTTTTGCTCTCTCACAAAGACAGTGGGCAGAAACAAAGTTTTAGCTTCTGCTACTGAATTTCGAGGGTAAACACTGTCAGCTATTTATCCTTAGCATTTATCTGAAAGCTAAAGGTGAGGGGGTGGGGGGTGCTAAACATTGTTAAGATAGGGTCTCATGTTAGGAAAACACATTTAAAATGTAATGGCAGTGCTCCATTCATGACAGTCTGGATAAATAACATAAATATGATATGAAACATGGAAACAATAAACATTATCAAATGCCACGTGATCAAAGCACATTTGATTACAAAGAACAGACTCAATATTCAATAAAAGCAACACTAATTTCTGTATTGGAGACAGGGGTTTCATATAACCTCTGCAATTATATATGCACTCCTTCTATCCTCTAAGTATTGTAAGAGTTCAGTATTACAGTTCTGCTGACATCTTATTTCATAACACTATAAATACACAGAGACACCATCAGTTTTTGTACTACAGTGTGGAATGCAGCAGGAGTTTTTGGTTATCCATATGGAAACCCTGGAGCTCTGGCCTCTGGGTTTGCAGCCCCCTGCAAAAAAAACTGTAGATGCCCATGCACTTATGACTCGTAGCCAGGGTAATGTTACTAACAATGCAAATCCTGGCAGTGTCAGTTCTCATAGGCAAGGGCATCCATCATTATTGAAATTGATCTGTTATGCATGGCTTAGATCTGTCTTGTATGCCAGGACATAGTGCTGGCACACATGTTGTGGCTGTGTCCCTGCAGAAACACACTACAGCCCTCACTGGCCATAACACCTCACATGCACATAAACTTCGCCATGGACTTCCAGGCAACAATGGGCACACATTATCTCAACACTGCCATTAAAAGTACATACTTGCTAACACCTCTGTTGTCACACTCACACACTTCTCCTGTGAAAGACATGCCCTGCTGTAACCACACACAGACACACACACACACACACACACACACACACACACACACACACACACACACACACACACACACGCACACACACACAAACTGTGCAGGTTATGATGATTGTGCCCGGCCCTTTGCACTGCCTGTGACTTCAGGTTGCCTATGTCTGATGCACAAAGTGGCCAGCCAAGGCATGTATAGATGGGTCTATATTATAACATCGAAGTCTAAAAACATCGAATGTTATAATATCGACCCCATTTAATCGAATCACCAGAAAACCGAACAGTCAGAATAGCGAATTTTTTCCCAGGGAAAAAATTTGCTGTTCCGACAAACATACAAACAACTCAAGCACACCAAAATAAATAATCCACACACATACACTTCATGAAACCCTACACTATACCAGACATACACCACTAGCTACCCACTTACCTTAACCCAACCCTAACCCTAAGGTCCCTAACTATCGCACACTCACCTTACCCGCTCCCTAACCCTAACTCACCTATACCTGACCCAAGCCCTAACCCTAACTCACCTAACCCATGCCCAATCGCACACTCACCTTCATTCACAAACTTACCTTAACCCGGTCCGTAACCTTCACTCTACAGTTGAGGAAATAGCGAAGCTGCAGAAACGGCCCACTGAATACTTTCCCTAGGAAAGTATTTGGTGTTCTGCAGCTTCACTATTTCAAGCGTTCACTCTACTGGATTCAGTATTATAACATTCAAAGTTTTTGAACTTCAATGTTATCATATAGACCCATATAGACAGGGTCTGTTTTTCTTGTGTATACTTAATTATTCTGAATGAATGTTTGATCTGCTTACATTCAATAGTTGTAGTGTCTGTGGAGAATACCTTGATCACCAACCTGTGCAGTTGATGCTGAGTGCCTTGTGCTTTGAAGGGGTGTCTGACTTGGGGTACTTATGCCTGATGTAGACTGGCCCTGCCAAAGAATGAGTAGGCAATTGTTCTGTTTTTCTTGTGTGTAGCTAATCATTTGCAATTGTGTGTTCAGTATGCTTAAGTTGGGTACACATAGTTTTGTAGGATATCTTGCTCGCCAACCTATGGAAATGATGCTGAGAGTGCCTTGCCCTCTAGAAAGGTATGTGACCTTGTCAGCTTATGTCTGATGCATAGGGTGACCATGCAATGCTTGTATAAGCACGGTCATTTTTGCTTGAATAAATCACTGCTGTTGTCTAAATTTGCAAACTGTTTTTCTTGTGTATAGCTAATCATTTGCAATTGTGTGTTCAGTATGCTTAAGTTGTGTACTCATAGTTTTGTAGGATATCTTGCTTGCCAACCTATGGAAATAATGCTGATAGTGCCTTGCCCTCTAGAAAGGTGTGTGACCTTGTCAGCTTATGTCTGATGCATAGGGTGACCATGCAATGCTTGTATAAGCAATGTCATTTTTGCCTGAATAAATCACTGCTGTTGTCTAAATTTGCAAATATATCAGTTTTAATCCACATCTCACCAACACCCATCGCAAAGGTAACCACCTTGAAAAACTTCTCCAAAGCTGACTTTGTGCTCCTAAAAACAGAGGTGGCTAACTTCACGGCACCCATGCCAATGGAATATAACTGCATGACTTCTGAATCATACACCAATGCACTGTACGAACATGTACATAAATGCATGATACTAGCCATACCCAACAGAACCAAGACAATTTCCTCCAAAAAAAGGAAGCCAATCTGGTGGTCCCCTGCCATTAATAAACTCTACAACAGAAGGAAGAAACTGTTGCAGAAAAAGGTGAAGTCCCAAGACAGGAAAAACTCCCTTAGTACCCACAACAAAAAGTTGTGATCCCTCAACAAATCCTCTAAAGCCAGCTTTGAAGGCAGAATTGCAGCAGACACTAAAAACAATCACAAAGCCTTCTATAGTTATATCAAGAACCTCCACGGCTATACCCAGATTTGCTCTAAGTTACTGCACAATGGTACCTCCTATACTGAGCCAACAGATATTGCCAACATACTGGCCAACAGATTCAGTGCGAACTTTACCCCTCCCCCCCCAAAAGGACCAATCACAATACCGGAAGAATGCCAGGCACACAGCATTATTGCAGCACAGGTTAAAGCTGCATTGTCCAAGGCCAAAAATACAGTTTCCATGGGACCTGATAATATCCCTGGCTGTGTTCTACATGAACTACAAAGTGAACTGGCACCACATCTTTGTGCCCTGTTCAGTCACAGCCTCACCTCAGGCTTTGTCCCTACCGAATAGTGCACTGCTACAGATCCCTCTCCATAAAGGGGGAGCAACTACAGACCCTGGGAATTATCGCCCCATTAGCCTGATGAGTCTGATATGTGAAGCTATGGAGTGCATCATCATGGACCTGATTAACAAAGGAAATCAGCAAACTCTAGACCCCATGCAATTTGACTTTGTGAAAGGGAGATCATGCCTGCTCAACCTAGTTGACTTCTTTGAGTCAGTCACCAGGGCTGTGGATGAAGGTAAGGCAGTGCATACAGCCTACCTCGATCTGGGCAAGGCCTTTGATACCATTCCTCATTCTGGAATTATAGATAAATTCACCAAACTAGGCATCAACCCCTATATCACTTTGTGGGTTGCAAACTGGCTCACAGATAAAACACACAGCGTGAAAGTAGTAGACTCCAAGTCAGACTGACAACCATTCATGAGTGGAGTCCCACAGGGATCGGTCCTGGGTCCTCTTCTGTATGGCATCTACTTCTCAGAAGTCCAGGCCAAAGCAAAGGGACTCTGACCAAGTTCACAGATGACTGCAATCTGGAAGCCATGATTAACTCCCCAAGTGATGTAGACATCCTACAGAAAGGCCTCACTGAGACCAATGACTGGTGTCGAAACCATGGCCTTAAGCTTAATGCCAAAAAATGTGTCATCATCCCCTTTGGTATAAACTCAGTTCCCACTAATTACCACATGGATGGGAGCTCACTGAACACTGAAGACATAATAAGAGATCTGGGGATGCAGGTTGACAGCAACCTCTTCTTCAACCAACACATTGCCACTGTGGTCAGAAAGTCCTTCTATGTGGCACATCTCATTACCAAGGGTTTTGCATCCAAGAAGAAAGAGATCGTTGTCTCTTTCTACTCTTCTCTCATTAGACCAATCATTGAGTATAATGCCCCATTTGTCATGTGCCTCACTAGACACCTGCAACAGCTTGAGAGGCCAGAGAAGTGCCTCACGAAGAGGATCCTAGGCATTAAACACATGTCCTACACAGACAGACTCAAAAGACTCCAACTATTCTCTGTCTCATATCACCTACTTAGAGGCAATCTTTGCTTGACTTACAAAGCTATGTCTGACCCAGCCCTGCTAGAAATGCTACATCTAAAGAAATCCCAATCCCTCCACACCATAGTCTAGAGACCTCAATCTCATTACCACAATCAACAGAACATGCTGGAGGGACAGGTTCCTCACCCAGAGACTGCCCATGCTCTGGAATAGACTTCCCATAAATGTCAAGCAGAGCACCTCACTGTCCCTCTTCAAGAGAAATCTTGAGTGGATGGGTAATAGAAAGTTCATCTCAGGGATCACTCCAGTGGGTCTACTTGATAGAGGCAATGGGAAGTAACGTCGGGCGGCACAGTTTCAGGGCACTTCTATGGACTAGGCTTGTAAAGGCTCCAGGGCCATTAGCCTAGTAAAAACCTATGAATCTATGAACCTATGTAGTGTGATAGCATCATCATTTTTACTGTCTGCTTACTGCATTTAGGTATTGCAGTATTTGTTCAGGAAAGGTTGATGACACATCTTTGGTACTTCTGATGAGAGTGTCCTAGCCTTGGGATGCCTTTATCTGATATTTTGAGTAACTAGACAGTGCATGAGTAAGAATAGTCTGGTTTGTTTATATGCATCAGTATTACTGTTTATATATGCTGAGCTCTTATGTTATTTATATGGTGAGTGTATTTGTAATTTGCTGTCTCTTGGCCAGTTCCATAGTATATTATGCCTTCCTTCATCTGGCATGGTCATTCCCTACTGCTGGCTCCTAATGTGTGTCAGCTGCCACTACCCATAGTGCTGGGAACTGCAGTCCCTGTAATGGGCCACCCTGCTGAAACTTTTTTCTAAGTATAATATTATGTAAGATGGCACATAACATACAGTCAGTATTTTTGCACAGGGCACCTCCAGATGTATCCAGACAGAAGAAATGTGACTTGTGCAGGTCAGGCACATTCTCTGTGATGTTTCTTGTTTATGAATGAGTGTTGTTGCTAAGTGGGGTTGTGTGGATTTCTCACTGGTGTAATGAGCCAAGGTTCTAGGGTATATCCATCATCTCCCACTAGATGTCTCTGTGAGATGTCACCCCTTGCAAATCTTTGTAGAGGTAACACATGTGCCATATGTGAGAGTCATGGAAATTTCCCAGGTAGCCTACAGACACACATTGTAGATATCTTGATCAATACAGACCACCTGACAGTTGATGGAGTGATACCTTTTGTGATTCATGTTCCTCCTTTTCAGTTAACCAGGTGATGCCTTTATTTCAATGTGGGTTCAGTCTATGGCCCCCAGTACCTCAGGGAAATGGGCTGTGGCGTAGAAATTTTGCATAGTGCTAGCTCTTTCCTGTTGATTATGTGAGAATCACAAATATGCTCTCACATGTTGCAGCGTTGCATTCAGGAACTGGTGGGGTATTCTTGAGGCAGAAGCCTCTGAAAACCTCACTGTGTCCTCTTTAGGTTACTGAAAGGTCCCCTCTATCTAAAATACATAAAGCTACACATATCTTAGTACCCACTGGGGTGAATTCTCCATGATTCCCATGGGGCCAGCAAATGCCCACTTTGTGGTAGGGTGTCCTCTTCCACCATGTAGCAGTCAGTCATTTCAATTTCATGGAGCCCGTGCTAGGTTAAATGCAGTCTACAAACCGGTCGGTGCTGCAACATTTGGCAATACTGGCAGCAGAAGCACCTTCTTTCATAGTTTCTTGCAGATACAATAGCTGCAGAAACCTGTAACACATTTCAAAGTGTTCTGGTGATTGAATGCAAGCGTATCGCCAAATTGGAAGCTAAAGCATGCATAATGTGTTTGAGTGTGTTATATATGTTTCTGATTCATTCCACCATGTTTTTCACTTCATTAGCATACAGCACAACTCATTATACCATCATTAGCATGTAGTTCTGTCTACACTTGTTTTGAAGCCATCCACATTACGTGTCCTGAATCGATAACACCCTGTTCATCATCGCCCATCATGCTTACGAGCTTAACATGATGAGCTAGCATTCAGGAATCCCAGGTTATTATGTTTTCAAAATTAGAGTCATTACAGTCACTCCTGATAAATGTCCATGCCATTTGATTATAACTGACAACTAAAATGATTTTAAAATATTGACATGCTTCCAGAAATTGAATTTAACTGTATAGTGACTTTTTCGAAAAGGCAAGCTAGAGTTATAACCACTGTATCATATATTAAGCAAGTTACCATCTTTTAAATATCTAAACAATGTGATCAGTTATTTTCTTTTTTAACATTCAGGATGAATCTGTAAAATGCATGACATTTACTGATAGCACTAGTTAGGTCATTGCTGCAACCTCCCTGCCAGTTGTTTACAATCACCCTGCAGCAGCCTGTTTAGGCTGAACTTTTCTTTGACTGCATATTACAACTTCTCCTCTGCCCATTCCAGTGATGGTCCCTTGGCAGAAAGTAGGTAGCTCTTGACCTCAAAGTAGCAGCAGCAAACCATCTTTATTTAGCCACTGTATATACCTGGATGCCTCCTACACAGGACTCTGCAGAAAAAAAAGTCTACTCTCTAAAAATCCTAGCCAAAAATTTGATCTCCAGTGAGAGTTTGCTGCTTTCTAGTAACTGTATTCATATTCTTATACATAATGCATGCTTCATCTTTTAGAAACATTGCTATGCTTATCACAGCTATTACTTTTCATAGTAGCACTTTTATTTTCTCTTTTTAAAACCAGGTAGGGATTAATAGGTATCAACAATATAGCTCCATGGGAGCATTTGGATGCCATGTGACTTGATCAAATACATGTTATGAAAGTAGGATTTGCAAGAATCAAACCAATATCACTTGGAGGTACTTCACTTTTTCACAATCAGTTGAAACAGTTCAATGTCTGTTTGAGGACTGTTTCATTCCTATTCTTTTGCAATAGTTATTATTTCTCTAAAAACACATAACATCATTATTTTGTTTTATATACCAACTTTGTTATATATTATATATATCATTATAACAACAAACAATCAGATGATCGAACGTTGTTATATTGACCCCTAAATCTCGAATACTCAAAACAGCGAACAAAAAAAAAAAAAAAACAAGAAACACTAAATAAAGTGGGGGGGTGAAGCCCCCCCCCCCACACACCCCCTACTTAAATTCACCAACTCTGAGATCGCACTACAGTGGAGGAAATGGCACAATCTGGACGGCCGGCCGAGCAATTTCTTTCCCTGGGAAAAAAAATTTGCTGTTCCGGCTATTTTGCCGGTTCGACACTTACTGTTCGACCTAACAGCATTCGATCATCTGATCATTTGCTGAACTAAAGTAGACCCCCTCTAGGTCTATGGACTCCTGCCCATCTCTACCAATAAAAAGCTAACATTTGACTATTGTTATTTTTTAGTATAATAACCAGTAACACCTTGTTATAATATGCTGCTGAACTTAGTATATCTACAGATGCTCAAGATTAGACTCACTAAATGTCTACCTGCATCACAAGGCGCTGAAGAACAGAATGCCAATAACTGTTTTTGTTAGGAAATGATGGTGCAGTTTCTAAGCATGTGCCAGTACTGATTCCTTTGTTTTGGAAGATTTCTCCCTTCCTTATGTTTGCGTGAAGGTGAAGTTGGCATATTTAAGTTCTGGGGGTGCTTGTCCCCCACACAAGGAGTGCAGAGTGGTTTGTACCTCTGCCAAAAATGCTTGCAGATTGTGTTTTCATCCTTGTGTTTTTTGGCATTTGTGTTTGTCGATGTGGATCATCAGCATCTTCTCAGTCAAGGTTTCACAGTGGATATGCTGAACTCTTAGAATGTTCTGATAAATTCTGTAATTTATAATTAGCTTCTCTAGCACTTTATATCTTTAAGTAGCAGTGCTGGGGGATCAAAAAGATGCAGAAATGAATTCCTGTGATATGGCAATCATCACAACATAGTTATCTAAAGGCAGTTGTTAAGATGCACCACAAATTGTTTGGTGGAATGGTTTATTGCATCACTGCTTTAAGATGAACATTGTTTAAAACAGTAGCATTTTGAACTTTACCAAAGCTATGACAAAGAGAATAAGCTGAATACATATTAGTCAATGTAAGCACATTCAGAACTGATGTTACATACATTTCCATGTATATTTAAACTGAATGACAGATGTGCTCTTTCCTTCTACTTTATTGTTTCTTCCAACACTAGTCTGATAAAGCTTTATATCTCTTGCATGTTTCATGTATTTGGAATGTTTAGGTTTTTTGAATAGTTTAGTGTAACTGAAAATAAACAGTATTGAGAAGAAGAAGAAATGGTGTGTTTTCTGGCAAACGGACATTGCATCACATGTAAGGTATAGATTTCATAACATTGTGGTAAATAAAGGTTATAGATTGACATATATGTAAACAATTATTTTCTGATAAATGCAAATCTACACTCTGCAGATTTAAGACAGTAATTTCTGCTTGTAGACAATAGCTGTGGTGTGTGGAGTGTATTTAGTTGACAGTTCACAGATACCACAGAAACATGCAGATGTCTGGGCTGTGAGATATGCTTAATCTGTGAAACAGTGTCTCCCTAGGAAAATAGCTATCTGTATAAAGTGCAAATATTTGCCCTGGAGGAACACTTGAAAACAATTATTGATAGAGTGCATCCATTAAAACAAGTACATTAAAATCAGATTATTTGTTTAATTTGAAAATATTAATCACTGCTGGTGCAAAATATAAATTCAGAAGGTTTACCCAGCACTGTACTTCAACAGACAGCACATGAACTAAATGAAACAGGTGGTAACCATTTGAAATGTCGAGACCTGCTAGAGCAAGTCATTCCTGAAACACTAAAATGGCCAAAAGATTGGACTTGTATATATTAAGTTTGAGATGCCATTTCTTGAAATATTTCCTTTTCTCTGAGGTAGGGCGATATTGGAGTTGGTATATATAAGTTCAGGTGGTATTGAGGTTTGTCCCCCACACTGAAGGGGGAGCTTGCCCCCTGCAAAGAAGAAGTTTAAAGGAGACAAGCAATGTTCGAGATTCACTCTTCTGTATTTTTGGATTTTCAGCATTCGGCATTTTGAGTGCCAACATTTCATTAGGGAGCAGAAACAGTCACTATATGTAAGCACAAATGCTGGTTTAGATGTTCAGATGTGACATGTTATATAAAACAGAGCATAGTACTGCCTTGTTAAGAATCATCATTCTCAGAACAAAAGAAAAATTATAAAACAAAAAACCCATGAGACTTACTAGAGGTTTTTGTTCCATATCTCTCAACCTCTTAGAGCAAGAAATCTGGACAAAGCCATAAATAACAGGAAGACAAAGGCCCCAAAATAGGGACAGTTTGTAAATATTGCTCTTACAGACATAAAAAGTTGTTAGAATAACAGGTATTGCATTAGCATGAATTTTGTAAAGGATATGAAGTCTAAAACTAAAATTTTGTCATTATTTTCTGACTTCAGTCCTCAATGTTTTGCCACTGATTTGCCAGAAAACCACAATTTTTGGAGAAACAGACAAAAATATGAGACATAAATCTGGACGTTCTGGGAAAATCTGGACAGTTGAGAGGTATGATTGACTCTGATTGATCAAGTGAAAGTTCAAGTCTGAGCAATTAGCCTAGAGTCAGAGGAGATAGCCAGACAGATAGTAAATGAACAGACAAAACTGTCTCAGCCTTCTCATAAGGAAGGTTGTGAATGGCCAGTGCTTAGGGTGCACTTTCTGACTGAGACTAAAGGGTACACTTCACAGGAAAGAATGCTCAAATACAATGAAGGCACCATGGTTAAAAGTGTGGATGCATGCATGTGTAAGCACATTGCATGCGAAGATTTACGTTTATGTGAGAGGGACAGCAGGTGATCTTAAAAATGCTGCCTCCTCTCTGTTTATGAATTGTACAATTGCTCTTTAAAAGCCAGATGAGAGCAGTATGGCATTAGCATGGAAGGTTAGAGAAGTCATAAAAAGATCCAGCTCCAGTGACATACAGGGATAAAGCCCTGACTATGGACCATGCAACCTGAGAAAATTAACAGCATTGGAGACTGTCACAGCTGGCTAGAGTGGATGGCAATGATGGGACACTGTTGGCTCCCCCATACTGGGGGGTGGCTCTTGTTTGTTACTTGTGTGACACCTTGCAGGAGAGCTAGATGTTGCACCCATGGAGTATGAGCCTTCAAGCACATGTTGCCATAGTGCATATGCACATAGGTTGAGACAGCATGGTAAGTATACTCACTGCAGCAGGTAGCATACAACACAGCTCTGACAGCCACCACAATTTAGGGGGTGCTTTACTATGGGAGGGATAGGCTGCTCTGCAGAACTAGTGAGCTAGCCCACTCCCTACCACCAGACGCTTACTGTTTATGGATATATGGGCCAGTTTGACTATCTATGCGGGAATGTGTGGGTCCTAGCGCCTCTCACCCAACCTTTGGGATGGTCAGTTGTTACCCCACAGAACAAATGGGTCAATTGGGTTAAGGTAAAGGAGCCATTACACTGGTTCTGTGGAGGAAAAAATATAACAAAGGAAGGAAATAATACACAGAAAGGGAATTAATTAATTAATTAATTAATTAATTAATTAAACGTTTGTTGATGAGAAAGTCCGACTATGACAGAGCCTATTTTCAGAAGAGGCCCAGGGAGAAACACTCCAGATGTATGTCTTTGGAATGTGGGAGGAAACCAGAGCACCCAGAGGAAACCGGGAATGCAGGGTGGACATGCAGACTCCACACAGAAGGCACCTCAGCCGAGAATCAAATCAGAGACCTTCTTGCTGTGAGGTGAAAATGTTAACTGCTGCAGCACTGCACCGGCCAAATACAGCTGACTAGGAATAATAAGAGGCAAGAGATAAAAGCAGGTGGTTTGGAGATCACATTTAAGAAGGGCATCAGGTTATGTAACCAAGAATAACTTTGTTGTCAGATACTGCCTGGTACAAGGGACCAGCTACTGTATGAGTAGGTTAAATTAGGAAATCACAGAGGCAGACTGTTTCCCAAGCATGAATATGCACAGTCTTGTGTCATTACTAATAGGTCTCTTTCAAAAGGCAGCATGCATAGGGCAATTATAACTGTGGTGGATGCATACACTGCCAGAAGGAATATGGGCATAACATATGATATGTAAACAATAACATCCATGATGAGAGAAATTGGCTGCAAGGCTAATGTGTCTGAGATATCACTAAGATAAAGCTGCTATTAGCTATGAATGGCACTGCATGGAAACTGGCCAACAATGTGAAGCAAATAACTGGAACTGAATGCAAATGATCCCTGTGGAATAAACTATTTTGCAAATGACAAATGTGTTCTAGGGATAACATTCTTTTAAATAGACAGAGAAAGCATACATTGCAACAACCATTAAGAAATAGCTAGACAGTGACAGACACAGTTTAAGCTATATTAAATTATTGGGAGCATTTAAGCCAGCAGATCAGTGAGTGCATGCTAGAAGTCTAAATAACATGTCAGAACTAGAATTACAATTACAGCCAGCTACATGAAGTGCAGCTATGATAAGTTAAAAATGGTCGATAGATGGGTGAAGCAGACAGAATCTACAACAGTGGTAGAATTTATCACCACTAAGGCTGGAATGGGTTTGTAATGGTATAAGTATCTTTGACCAGAGCAGGCTATAATCAGAAGTATTAAATGTTAGAAGACAAGGCAGAGAAGATTGCTAATTTCACAGAATCTGCTAGTGTCACAGAATCCATCATGGCAGAAGTAAGTTTATCTAGGACACGTTACACTTTTATGAGCTTTCTGTCTTCTGTCCACATCTACTGGTGGGTAGTTGAGACAATTACTGGAACAAATGAGTTGTACTATTCCAAGGAAAAATAGTTTTATGTGGAGAGCTGAACATGCCAGAAATAAACTGGCAGGTCATCAAACATATAGCTCTTAAAATGTGTGATGGAAAGCATACTTTAATGCAAATTATAAATCTGTCAGACAGTAAAATTAATATTTTGGACATCTTTGTAAAAATAATATGAACAATGTGGGCAGATGTGTCTTTTGGCAAACCAATGGGCAATATTGGCTTTGCCTCTGTGATATTATAATTGCTATAAACTACACTATCAGTGAATGAAAGACAAATAACATGGAATGTAACAGATGAGGAGTAAAAATAAATAAATAAATAAAATAAAATAAAAACTACCTGGCAAAATGAACAGATTTCACACCTCTACAGGATAATGCAGTACCTGACAGTATTACAATCAAAAATCAGTACTAGATATTCTTTATCAAAACCGGGGATTAATTAAATCTAAACATCTGAAAAATAAATCATCTTGAAAAGAAATTTGAACAAATGACCCTGAATGTCTAAATAATTAAATAACTTACGCAATGAAAAATCTCAAAGTTTAAAAAAGTTTAAACTCTGTCAAAAAAGAATAGAGTAAAATGTGAAAAAAGTATAAAGATTATGCAACAAGGTATATAAATCCAGAATGCTTTTTTTATTTGTCATGGGGACAGTAATAACACATACTGTTTTAAAGTAGTGCAATGCCCAAAATCAAAAAACTAAATTAGTTAACCCGTGGAAAACAAGTAGATATAGCAAAGACATTTATGTATTATTATAAAAGTCAATGTTCTATACATGAAGAACTGACAACATTAAGCACTGGTAGTATTTTTGGAGCTACGATATTACAGGGAGTGCATTGCTGCACAGCAACAGATTCCCCAGTTTGATTGTTGGCTGGGGTGCTGGAGTACCTTCTATGTGGAGGCTGCATGACCTTCTGGTGTCCATATAGGGCTTACTCATGTGCTTCTGTTTCCTTCCACCTCAAAAAGACATGCAGTAGGTAAATTGGTGAGCTTACAAGTTGCCATAGCTTGTACATTCAGAGTGTGAGCGAGGGAATATGTGCATTCTCCGATAGACCAATATTTTATTCAAAATGAGATACAAAGCCTTGCACCAACTGGCTGTTGGAATAGTCTCCATTATCCCTACAGCCCTGTAAAGGATGAAGTGAACTACTGAAAAAATGAATGAATGGATTGTAACCTTGTTTTTAATACAGCATCACTAAATACAGACTGGCTGAACAGATATAGCAGCTGTCCATAAATAAATCAGTGAAACCAAATAGAATAGTATACACAGTTCTAAGAAGTAGAAGTAAGACACAAGGTAATAAACAGGCCTTGACAAACTACTAGAGGATCAGCTATGTGAGAGAAAACAGATGCAGTACACATGACCTAATGAGGGGAGAAAACTTTACAGAGTAATTATGCACTAGCCCACCTAGTGTCAGTTATGAGAAAATACTGGACAACTAGATCAATGGCCACTTTACTGACATGCTGCTATTAGACAGAAAATACCTATTAACTAACATTTCTAGCCAGCTGGCAGATTCTGCATAACTAAATGTACGTTTTATAATGAGCACAATGTTAGATATGGTTGAGAAGGTCCATCCTCATCAACAGTAGTTATAATTCACGTAGACAGTTCAGTAAAACTGTTTCAGGCTGCTAGCCCCTCTTCTTTTACACTGAGTGCTCTGCAAAACAGCTTTCTTTGAGATCAGGTCTATATTAAATCAGCGAATGCTTAAAAAAGCGAACGCTGATTTATTGACTTCATGTAAGCGAAAGCTTACCATCCCGAACACATAGAGCAGTGATTCTTTTCCCAGGGAAAAAAATCACTGTTCCACAAAAGAACGCCCCCCTCCCCCCCCTACTTAAATATACCAACTCTAAGATCACATTACAGTGGCGAAAATGGCAAAATAAAGAAGGCAGCCAAGGGATTTCTTTCCCAGGTAAAGAATTTGCTTATATGCCATTTTGGTATTTTGCCGTTTCGTGCTTTCAAGTTTGATCAAGATGCATTTGAAAGAATGAGTCTTCGATCATATAATAGGGAACCTTTGAGATCAATCATGCAGGATGAAAGTGGAACAGAATATAGAATAATAATAATAATAATAATAATAGCAACAACAACAGCAAAACAAAACAACAACAACAATAATAATAATAATAATAATAATAATAATAATAATAATAACAATAAAGACCTCTAGACCATGTCAGCAAGGGGACAGGGGAAGGTGGGTATGTTGCTGAGAATAAACCTGGTCAGCCTAATCTAACATTATGGCTGTTAGATATAATACAGTTTTAATTAGTGTCAGCTATATAAGCATTTTGATTACTGAACAAAGTTTTACAGTTCAGCTTTACCTGTTTGTACTTTAGATGATATAAAACTTGAGCAAAGTATTTCAGTTTACTTTTTTACAACTTACATCACTGTAAATCGGTACTTGTGGTAAGAGAAATTAAATGTGATTTAATGCAAGACAAATCAATCAGAAACAACAGAATTCCAAGGATCTGACAATCCCTCGGATTTACTATTCTTCCGTGCAGGACTAGCTTAGTACTGCATGGAAGCGGCTGTTTAGGAGCAGGATGGCAGCGTTCCATGCATATTACTGAGGTGCGCTGCCTGAGCTCCTCATCTTACATGGAGTGTGTAAGAGTGCAGGGGGTGTGTCTGAGAGCAGAGCTGTCAGAATATACATGCCCCTTCAATGAGGAACAGCAGAAATCCCTAAAAGAATGAGCGAGACTGCTCATAGGTGTACGCATACCCCCAGCAACATCACCCCATGTGTACAGGAGCAATAGTTAACACAAAAAATATAGATACTTTTTTATAAAACACATTAAATTTAACCATAGGTGCAAGGGTTTGCCCATTGCTTAGCTACGGTTAATGCAGCTTAAATGGCAGAAGAGGATGAAAAGAAAGATATATGCAAATGAAGCAGTATAGCAATAGTGTAGTGGGCAGAGCATTCGCCTTACTAGCAGTCATTCCTGGTTTGAGTCCCACTGCAGCACATTCCATTTTCCATGTCAAATCACGTTATGACCAATATTTTTAGTTGCATAACCTACTACATAACATATATTTGTGAACTAGTGCAGTATTAAATGCAGATGTGAGGTGTCAGTATCATAATGTTGCAAACTCTACATATCACATGTGCCCCATACAGTATATGTACACAGGAATCAGGGATACAAATGGAAGGTAAAATGTGTAATGAATGGTAACTCCATACAGCTTCCAAATCCCCCACCTTCCAAAGAACCATTAGACATTACTGTCTAAATTAGTGCAGTGATAAGCGGGAGTAAGCACTAGTAAGCAAGTGTAAGCAGCATTAAGCAGTAGTAAGTGAGAGTAATCATATGCAAGCACCAGTAAGCAGGTTTAAGCCCATTTGCATGGGGGTAAGCAATGCGCAGACAAGTTAAGCAATATGGAAGCTAACTCTCAGTAAGCATATTTAACCAAAGGTTGGCAGTGCTTACTCTCGCACAAACCCACACAAACCCGCTTACAACTGCTTAAAAGTGCCTTAATCACTCTGTATCCAACAGCCGCTGTCCTGCCTAGCAACAAAATGAACAGCCATGCAGGTCTTGAACCCTATACACTATAGTCACAGTTGGTAACCACCAAGCCATCACAGCACTACATAAGATTGAGGTATCACCAAACAAATCCTCACTATAGTAAAATCAAACTGAACATGTGAAAGGAATCAGAATAGAGTCATATGTTCTATAACCTACTACATAACAAAAATATGTGAACTGGAGTACTGAAGTAAGCCCAGATGTGAGGTATAAGTGTAATAGAGTGTTGAAGTCCCCTATTAAACACAAGGACCCCATACAGTGTACATACACATGAATCATGGATACCAGACGGTTCCCCTTCACAAGATCAAATGGATGGAAGCACGAAATTCATAATCTCAAGACCAGAATCTCGAAATTCCATTCACTCAAAATTGTGAATGGGAGCCTTAGGTTTAAAAAAATAAAAAGTTAACTTACCTTATTGCAAGGGGCTAGGTCCCCCTGTACCCTAGCAGTTTAAATGTGAATGTTTGGTGACCTTATTCTAGCAGAGGAATGGAAAATCTTTCATTTTACGCTTACGCATATAGCGCAGAATGGGAGATTTCCCTTTCCTTCACTATAGTGCGATCTCGGAGTAGGTATATTTAAGTAGGGGGGTGCAGGGGGGCAAAGACCCCCTGCAAAAACATTTGAAAGATGTTATTTTATTTTTTTTTGTCCCTTTCATATGTTCGAGTTTCTTTAAATTCTAGATTCTGGTTTTGAGTTTATGACTTTCGAGTTTAGAGAAATTTGATCATATGAAGGAGAACCATACCACACACATATATATATATATATATATATATATATATATATATATATACATATATATATATAACATGTAATGAATAATAAATCAATGCCAAAAAGCAAATATAATGCAAAGTAAATATTAAGCAATGCTAAGCATTGCACAGGCCAGCTTAGAAGGTGTAAGCAATGTGTAGGCCAGCTAACTCAATTTGCCCAGTGGTATACCCCTTTAAACAATGCCAGCATTAGGTAAGCAGGTTTGCCCATAGCTTAGCCTTTTCAAAACTGTCCAATCATAGCAAAGTATGGGAAATCAGCCCTACTTAAACCCAACAGATGGGAATATATCTGATAACTGGTTGTAGCTTCCCCTTGCAGGCACCATGTCAGGACTGGGAGAGGGAGTGCACTTTTGGGCACAGCGCTGGGGCATCCAGGAGCCAGAGTCATGGCAGGACTCCTTGTCAAAGACTATGAGCAGAAACTGCTGCAGGGCCAGTACCAGGGTTCCCAATATAAAGCGGAAACCTTGGACTGTCTCACCTGTGACCTCACCAGTGCCACTGGCATACCCTGAACTGGTGAGTAGGTCAGGCTTCACTATGCCGGCCTGAAGTGGGGGAAGGGGGATCTCTTAGATCAGTGGATCCAAGAGGCTAGGATGGCAGAGGAGGTCCCAGCTGTGTGTAAATATCACTCCAGTACCTATTTAATAATTGCCAGTGCATGTATATTATGGATAGGTATGGCTAAATATTTCTCTTATGTCCTTCACAGCGGCAAGTGAGTGAGCTGCGAACCAGGAGGCCCATAGATGTCGCTTGGAGAGGTTGCGACACAAGGCTGGTTTGTAATACGCTTGCATGTACTGTCATAGGAAATAAATCTCAAAGTATTAGTAAGTTAATTGCCAGTATAAAACCTGTATTGTTTACAACAAGTACTGCACACACCAGAGAATATGGCAGGAAGAGTCTCATATAGGTTGTTTGTCAATAAAAGCATAATAGCCTGATAATAAAGGTCTAACTGCTGGACTGCATATGTTTACTCTGGTATCATATGGTAATGTAGATTTGCAATCACTTAATAGCACTGCTGTATTAAGCACTGTTACCCACACTGTGCAACATAAATAAAATGTGTAGGGATGTCTGTATATGACTGGTGTAATCCCCAGAGGTCATTTAGTACAACTGAGAGAGACATAGACAGAAAACAGTGAAAAGACAGACACCAAAATCCGAATAGCACACGCAACTGAGACGTGAACTGTTGTATTTTTAGCACACACAGCCATGGTTCAAATCCTGGGAGTGGAAGTAGTCTGCATACAGAATCATACCTCACAACTGTACAGATATGCCCAAAATGTCCAGTAAATTGGCCCATATCTGCTGCCTGTCACTCTGTCCCCCTGGGAAATCAGTGGGCTGATCACAGACATATAGGCAGCAAACAAGAAATACAACTGATTGTCACACATCTATAAGAACAAACCTGTCACTCTAGCAACTCCCCAAACTGTTATGAGAGTAATAAGCCAAGTATGTCCCATCTACACCACCATGTTGTCAAGCTGTGACCACAGTGTGTACAGTAACAGAGTGAGATGTATGCACATAATAGAAATGTGGAATCTGGTACTTTGTGTGGCAACATTCAGGTAGTGCTAACAAACATTGCTCCCACAGGTCCATCAGATATGAACATTGTGCCTATAAATAAAAGAATGATACCCTGTACTGGTACTGTCTACTTTGGTATTGTATGGCATTGTGAGTGTTGCAGTTGCTCTGAATAATAAAGTATTACTCATCGCTGTCACCTACATTGTGCTACATAATATAACTGTCTAGGAAATCCTGTATAAGAGTGTTGTAATACAAGGTCAGAATGTAAAACCACAGGAGAATTATACAACAGAAATCAGATAAGAGATATACAGCAATATCTATATAGCACACACAACTGTGATGGACAGTGTTTTAGTTTTAGCAGACACAACCATGGTCTGAATCCTGGGAGTGGAAGTAGGCTGCATACCACAACTGTACAGGTAAGTCCAGAATGTCCAGTATATTGGCTCATATCTGCTGCCTGTCACCCTGTCCCCCTGGGAAATCAGTGGAATGATCCCAGATGTTTAGGCTGCAAACAAGAAATACAACTGATTGACACGCATATATAAGAACAAACCTGTCACGCTAGCAACTCCCAAAATGTTATGAGAATAATAAGCCATGTATGTCCCATCTACACCCCCATGTTGTCAAGCTGTGACCAGAGTGTGTACAGTAACAGAGTGAGATGTATGTGCATAATACTAATGTGAAATCTGGTACTTTGTGTGGCAACATTCAGGGAGTGCTAACAAACATTGCTCCCACAGGGACGTAAGATACAAACACTGTGCCAAGAAATAACAGCTTGATACCCTGTACTGGTACTGTTTACTCTGGTATTGTATGGAACTGTGAGTGTTGCAGTTGCTCTGAATAATAAGGTATCACTGACCACTGTCACCCACACTGTGCTACATAATTTAACTGTCTAGGAAATCCTGTATAAGAGTGTTATAAGTCACTAAAGATTGAAGAGGGCAATAGTCTACATATTTACCGGTTCACCTGCATGTGGTCAAGACATGGCCACAGTCTGTGCAAAAAGAGATGGACAGGTATGTGCAAAACATCAACACTGAATCTAGGAGTATGTGTAGAAACAGTTAGCGTTAGCAATTAATTATTCCACAGGTTTACCAGGTAAGAGGTGTATACTGCAGGTAAAACCAGTCCATGTATATAGTTGTTGACAGCCATATCACTGTCCAAACTAAGGTAATAGGGTAGTGTAGTAATACTTGTAAGGTACAGATAACAACACTGACTAGGAGACTAATGCAAACAACAGGAATATACTAGTTGTTAATAGACATCTTTCTCTCCCCGCCACCATATCTCCAACAATAAACTAAATACCCACTTCAACTGGTAAGTGATGACTACACTGTAATGTTGAGACATATGTCCTATTGTTTAATAATTATTTAAATCTGTTTCTATGCATGTGCTATGTTGAAATACTTCAACACTGATGACATGGTGCCATCAGTATACCTGCATGCTGTTGTTATTACCACTGTGGTCCCATATAGGTTCATAAGTTCATACTAGGCTATCTGCCCTAGGGCATTTATAAGCCAAGCCAGAATGTGTTTGGCTTTCGCCACCCATTTTAAATTAATTTTGCTATGCCCTTTTTCGAGGTTAGTATACTGTGCCTCTGTCTAACAGTGACACAGAAGTGATACCTGGGGTAAACCTACGATCTCCCATCCACTCATCAAGATTCCTCTTGAAGAGAGTCAATGAGGGACTCTGCCTAACCTGGACTGGGATTTTATTCCAGAGTGAAGGGAACCTCTGGGTTATGAATCTGTCCCTCCAGCATGTCCTATTTATTTCAGAGCTGAGGTTCAAGTCTCTCGAGTGCGTAGTTCAATGGGATTTGGATTTTCTGAGGTGCAGCATGTCCATTAATTCCGGGTTGGACATGGCTTTATACATCAGGTACAGATTGCCTCTGAGCAGGCAGTATGCCACTGAGTAGAGCTGGAGTTTCTTTAATCGGGCAGCATATGGCATCTGTTTGAGCCCTTTGACCCTCTTGGTGAGGTACTTTTGGGGTCTTTCCAGTTGCTGCAGGTGTCTGGTAAGATACATCCCAAAAGGGGCATTGTACTCAATTATGGGCCTGATGAGGGATGAGTAAAGAGGCACGATGACCTCCCCTGATCTAGATGTGAATCCCTTCATAATTAGGTGAGCTATATAAAATGTTTTTCTAACCACTTTGGCCACGTGGTTGTCAAATGAGAGATTGCTATCAACTTGGGTCCCCAGGTCCCTAATTACTTCTTCTGTACTTAATGGAATACCACCTATGTGGTAATTTGTGGGCACTTTGTTTTTGCCAATGGGGATGACTATACACTTTTTGGCATTTAGCTTGAGGCCATGGCTCTGGCACCAGTTGTCTGTTTCTATGAGGCCCTTTTGGAGGATGCTTGTGTCAGCTGGAGAGTCGATTATGGCGCCCAGTTTGCAGTCATCTGTGAACTTGGTCAGCCACAGTCCTTCCGTGTTGGCCTGTACCTCCGAAAAATATATACCGTTCAAGAGAGGTCCCAGGACTGAGCCTTGTGGGACGCCACTTGTAACTGGTTTGGAGTCTGACATGGCTCCAGCAATTCTAACCATGTGTGTTCTGTCCTTGAGCCAGTCTGCAACCCATCTAGTGACATAGGGGTTTATATTTAAGCTGGTGAGCTTATCTATAATGCCCAAATGGGGTATTGTATCGAAGGCTTTTGCGAGGTTCAGGTAGGCTGTGTGGACCACCTTCCCCTCGTCAATGGCCTTGGTGACTGTTTCAAAGAAATCGACCAGGTTTAAGAGGCAGGATCTGCCCTTAACAAAGCTGAACTGGCAGGATCCAGTGTCTGTAGGTCCTCAATATCTTTATTTATGAGGTCCATGATGATCCTTTCCATAGCTTTGCAGACCAAGCTAGTCAGGCTTATGGGGCAATAGTTTCCAGGATCCGTTGAGGCACCACCTTTGTGGAGAGGGACCACTGTTGCTGTACACCACTCTTTGGGTACATATCCTGTAGTAAGGCTGAGATTGAACAGTAGTTTTATGTTTGGGTTTAGCTCTTCTTGGAGTTCATGTAAGAAGCAGCCCGGGACACCGTCTGGTCTCATTGATGCTGTGTTTTTTGCTTTGGAGAGGGCGGCTCTTACCTGAGCATCTGAGATGTCAGGGGTGTAGCACTTTGCTGGGATAGATATTTTCCCTTTTGGTGGGGAGGGGGGGGAGAAGTTTGCACTGAACCTGTCAGCTAGGATGTTGGCAACGTCTGTAGGTTCGATGTATTTTTTGTCATTTTGGAGTAATTCTGAGCATATCTGGGAATTCCCACCCAGGTTCCTAACATAACTAAAGAAAGCCTTGTGATTATCCTTAGAGTCCTGTGCAATTTTTCTCTCGAAGCTGGTCTTAGATGATTTTATGAGTGCCCGTAGTTTTTTGCTAATACTGATCAGAGATGCGTTCCCATTTTGGGATTTTGCTCTATCATGTAGTAGCTTCCTCCTTCTATTGTATAGTTTGTTTATGGCTGGGGTCCACCAGACAGGACATCTGCCTTTGGAGGATTGGGTCTTGGTTTTATTTGGGATTGCATGATCCATGCATTCCTGAAGGTGTTCATAGAATGCGTTTATAAAGGATTCTGCGGTCTGGGCCGTATTTTCCACAGGCTCGGGGGCTTTGAAGGATTCCACCTCGGTTTTGAGGTGTGTGAAATTTGCTTTAGAAAAGTTTTTCACTGTGGTTTTCTGGGCAGGGGGTGGGGTCGGGATGTGAATATCCAGTGAGATTAGTTTATGGTCTGATCTTACCAGTGAGGGATACACTTCTGGTCTAGAGCATAGAGTCCCCATGTTGGTGATGATCAGGTCCAGTATGTTTTCCCCTCTTGTGGGAGTTGTATCAAGTTGTTCCATAGCATTTGAGTTTATAAATTCTAGGAACCTTTGGGCTAGGGTGTTGGAGCTAGAGTAATGCTCCCAGTCTATGTTTGGGTAGTTGAAGTCGCCCAATATAATGGTATTTGGAGAGACCTTCATATTTTCCAGTGTTCTCAGGAAGGCCGAGTGGGGTTCCTGGGTTTGGGAGGGTGGTCTGTAGCAGGCTATAAACTGGAAGGCAGTTTTACCCACTGTTAGTTGCACATGGATAGTCTCTGATGCTTTGTGCTGTGCCACCAACCTGGAGGTGTGGGTATCTTTGACGAATATTGATACCCCCCCTCCTTTTGTGGTTCGGTCCAAGGTTTGGGGCCGAAAAGCATAGTATGAGGTATAACCTGGTAGTGCTGGGGTGCTCTCGGGAGCCTTGAAACAGGTTTCTGTTACTGCACAGATATCAATATTCTCCATGCTAAGGAGAGTTTCGAGTGCGTGCATCTTGAGGTTTAGACTTCTGGTGTTGAGTAGCATTACTCTTAGTTTCTTATCCCTTGTGATACCTATGGAGGTGGGTTTGTCTTTTGAGCCTTGCCTAAAAAAGGCACTATGGGGGAAGCAAGAGCCTTTGCCAATATCCGAAAGCCCAGGGGTGACAGGTGCAAGCCGTCCATAGCGAAGCATTGTGGCTTGTCCAGCATGTCATCCCAGGCTGACAGGCATTGGATCCCCTTTGAATGACAACAATACTTAAGCCAATTGCTGAAATTGATCATCTTGTCTTCATATTGTGGCATCATTCTTGGTGAGGGTAAGATGCTACTTAAGGTCAGGGTCATACTGGCCTGGGCTACATGCTCAGAGAGCTCCTCTATGTCTCTTTTCATGTAGTCCAGGGAGGTACATCTCAGGTCATTCACACCAGCATGGACAATGACCGAGTCATATTTGTACTTGCCTTGGAGTGACCTGAGTGCTTGTGTTATGTGGTGGATCCTAGCGCCCGACAGGCAGCTCACCGTAACCTTATCCTTGTTTAGCCTGGTGAGTGGGACGTCAGTGTGCCTGACGATAGAGTCACCTATTACAAGTGTATCAGGTGTGTTGTTTAGACTTAAGGGCTGTGATTGTTTGGCACACTGGCTTTGTGAGCAATGTGTTGCACATGTTTTGTTTTGGGGTAGCGGTTGCTTGGGTGTCTGCTTTTGGAGGTCTCTGCTGCTTAGGCAGATTTTTATTTAGAGCCTCCGAGTATGTTTTTGTGTGTTTATGTGTTTGGTTTGCTGTCGTGGTAGGTCTATGTGAGACTGGAATTGTAGTGAGTGTGGTTTCCTTCTCCTCCTGACTGGTTACGCCAGTACTGAGTTGAGAGAGCTTAGCCTCCAGTTTGGCTATATGGTTGCATCTCTCACATGTGTTGGAATTTGTTGGGAGGAGGAGAGGGTTGTCTGTGTACATGAGGCAGTTGTAACATTGCCTCAAGATTCCCAGATTCAACAGCTGGACCGTAGAGGAGATTGACAACTGACCTTTGAACATGCTAGAATAGTATTGGGAATTCCTTTATAATTGAAAAAAGGGGCCAGTGGGGAACAAGGTACTCAAGGGGAGTTTGTGAGGGTGTAGTGCTTTTAATTTTTTAGTGCTGACTTATATAATTGCTTTAGTGAGCAAGTGCCAGGTAACTTAAATGCAGTGTGTTACAGGTAACTTAAAACGACAAACAGTAACTTTCTTTCAAGTGAAACAAGGAAATAAGTACAGTAAGCAATGCAGATATCACTAGGGATCCACAGAAGTGCTGAAAAGCCGCGGTTTAGGTGGAATTAGCGTTTTAGGGAAATAACAAGCAAACAAACAACAAGCACACAAACAAAGCTAGATTCAGCAGGCCTGGATCTGGTCTATGCTACAGCAAACAAGGTGTACCAGTTTCAGTAAGCAACACTTCAAATATGCAGGCACTATAAGCCTTTAACCAGAAATTCCCAGCTCAGAAGGGCAGAGTCCAGCCTCTCCTCCCACAAGAGTGCAGACCACGAACCTTCTTAATGTAAAATAACTGGCCTGAAGCCCAATTGCTTAAACCAGAACTAATACACTTTTAGAATAACAGACACTGAGCCCTCAATCAGCAGTTTCCAACTTAGAAGGATGTAAACTACCTGTTCTGCCACCACAGTGCAGGCCACAAACCTTCCTAATGTAAAACAACTGGTCTGAAGCCCAAGTGCTGAATCCAAAAGACTTAGAATGATAGCTACACTTTAATCAAGTTACTACCAAGCAGTAATAAATATAATTGAATACTTTAAAGAATGCCTGGAATAGTGCTCAAGTTATACAAACAAAGCTAGATTCAGCAGGCCTGGATCTAGTCTATACTACAGCAAACAAGGTGTACCAATTTCAGTAAGAAGCAGTTAAAATATGCAGGCACTATAAGCCTTTAACCAAAGATTCCCAGCTCAGAAGGGCAGAGTCCAGCCTCTCCTCCCACAAGAGTGCAGACTACGAACCCTCTTAGTAAAATAACTGGCCTGAAGCCCAAGTGCTTAAACCAGAATTAATACACTTTTAGAATAAGAGACACTGTCAGAAGAAAAATTCAAACGAGTCGCATCTGCCTCAGGTGATGAAAAACTTGTTTATTAGCAGCTAACCAGATTACACAGCATGTTGGCCAAGATGATCTCCTCTGGTCAACTTGTTTACTGACATCAACTTTTATACTGCAAGCAAAACAACTTTTTTGTTACATTTCTGACCGTTGACAGTTGGCTATGAAAAACACCTGTGGTAAACATGTCTATCACATATCACCTCAAACCAACAGTTAGTACAGAATGGTCAAGAAGCACAGAATGTTCAGTTCAACAATGGTAGCTCAAATTTTCCAGGACACACAGCCTGCTTCAGTAAATTAACTCTTACTCGGCCGTGCGTCCTTATCCCTGGCTTCACTGAGCTATAACCAAGTCTCTTTATTCTGAAATGCAGAAAACAGTTATTATTCAGGTTCATAAGCAATGCTGCCTTTTGTTCACAGATGAGGCCCATCTTTGATAGGCATATCCCAACAAATAACATGTTCACTTTGCAAGAAGAGGAAAAAGACAAATAACAGTATGTTTTTAAAACTTTTTCTCTTAACAGACACTGAGCCCTCAGTCAGCAGTTCCCAACTTAGAAGGATGTAAGCTACCTGTTCTGCCACTACAGTGCAGACCACAAACCTTCTTAATGTAAAACAACTGGTTTGAAGCCCAAGTGATTAAACTAAAAAGCTTAGAATGAGTTGCACTAAGCAGTAATAAATACAATTGAGTACTATTAAGATGATGCAAAAGCAAAATAAAGTAGGAAGCAAATGAGATGGGCCCAGGAGTTACAGGACAGAAACAAGTGCAAATGCAGGCCTTCAAATCAGAAAGTTGAGAGAGATGGAAGACTGCCCAAATGGCCAATAACTACAAATTCTGGGCCAAAACCACTCCTTATGTGGTAGACAGGTTACCTAATGCTTACCACTCCCACTGATAAGCTAGAAGGCTTCCCTCCAACACAGAAAGGTTTGGGGGACTCAGAAGCTTACAAACAGTCCTGGATACAGCAAATCTGTATCTGGAACACTAATTAAAGGAAAGGTAGGAAACAGGCTTACAATTTGTTTTTCAGAAAAGTAGCAAAAACAGTAGTAAAAACAATTCACATGCAGTGCAAGCTGGCACACTTGAAGTATGTAGCAATATTAGTCCACACACAGTTTGAAAAAATGTAATTAAATTAAAAAGGACTAAAAGCAAGTTCAGAAAGGGTTTATTAGGTAGAATGCGGTAAAGAGATGGGACGGGGGGAGTGTCCTAGATCAAATCTACAGTGGGGTGGGCACTGCAAAAGCCACCAAATTTAAACTACAACCAAGAACAGGGAGGGGGGGTGGGGAAGACAGTTTCAACAGAGATGTGAGTAATCACAGTGCAAATTTATAAAACCAGAAAAATATATACTGATCTCTGTATATTTGCAGAACAGTAAGACAACAGATATATGCATGTGTTCCGTTTGCTATGCAATTGTTCCATATCTGGTGTCTGGGTTAATGGGAATATCTGTGCATGCTGTTATACCTAATCCTGGAATGTGTCAACTATTACTAACCCACATATGTTGATAAACCATAAACACCATAGCACGTTTGGGAAGGCTGGTCCCGGCAGACCAACCTGTCCCACCTCAGCTGGCCATGGCAACGGGCACCAGCACGTCTGGGGCCCAACCTGGGACCTCCTCATCCGTTAGTCCTGCACCACCTTTGGGTGGAATAGCCTCAGGGGATGCGGCTCACCCCCACCCTGGGAGCAGGCGTGGACAGGAACCGGTCACCCGTCGCCAGGTCTGGGTCGTGGTCCGTAGCGAGCTCAGCAGGGAGGTCAGAGATCTGCTACGCCAGCTCGAGGGCCGGTGTGTCATGATTAGAGGGTCAGCCTGGCTCTCGGACTCAGCCCCAGCACAGTAACCTTCAGGGCTGTGAAGGTGCAGTGGTGACTGGCCATGGGTGGGGACCTCAGTCCCAATTTTTCCACTAGGGGGCTCATGGGCTTCTGATTTCCCAACACCCCTCACCATTAGGGTGTTTGCCCCCACATGTGTCATATACCAACCCTGTATGCATCTTGTTTCTCTTGTCTGTTAACCTACCCAACCTACCTCCCCAAATATACCTACTATCCCTCCCCAACATCCCACTCTCACCTGGAAAAAAAAAGGGCAATATGTTTCCAAAAAAACATATCACCCCATACATAGCTGTCCATTTCGCACACATGTCCACTGGACACATGTAATCTGGTCTAATTGGCATCACAACATATTATTGTTGTCCTCGCCCCTCTCTCAGGGGTTTGACTGTCCAAATCTACCTCCAAATTCAGTGTATATGAACAGCTGTTGCTGTAGAAGAAATGGGCAGCTATGGACCTTCCCTACACCCTTCCTGCACATCCCTAGCTATTTTCCCGACTGTCTTTCCCTCTTTGTGCCCCTTTTTTACCACTTTCCTATCAATCCTTTTTTATTTTCTTTTAAAGAAATTAGCGTGGGGGTAAGCTGGAGTAAGCACTTTTAATCAGCAGTAAGCGGGTGTAAGTTTGGTTGCGTGGGACTTAGCAATGCCTACACAGGTTAAGCAAATGAGAAGCTAAATCAGTATAAAAAACTATAACCGGGAAGTAGCAGTGCTTACCTCTGCGCATACCCACTCAAACCCGCTTACAGCTGCTTAAAACTGCCTTAATCACTATGTATCCAAAGGCCCTTGTTCTGCCCAGGCTTGTTTGCAAGGCTCAAAGCCAGGACCCTGCACACCATAACTAAAGTGGTTTACCACTAATCCATGTCAGGGATGAATAACGCTGATGTTTTCACAAACATATCATCCAGCCCAGTCATTCAACAATACAGGAAATGTATTTAAACATATAGAAGTATGTGTGTATGTGTGTGTATATATATTAATATCTAAATAGATATAACACACACACACACACATATATATATATATATATATATATATATATATACATATATGCATACATATGCATACATCTATAGATATATATATATCTACATATATATATATATATATATATATATATATATATATACACACACACACACACACACACACACACACACACACACACACACACACACACACACACCAATATATATATATATATATATATATATATATATATATATGTGTGTGTGTGTGTGTGTAAGCATAAAAAATATATCTTTATAGGCATATACAGACATACATCTATAGATATAAAAGAGAACATAAAAACATATATGTTCACATGCACTGTTAATGGGAATGAGAGGGCACAAACAACATACATCTTGTATGTATAGATACCCCCCCACAGCCAAGCACGTCTGCCCTGCAATACAATACCAACTGTTGCAGATCCCACAACCAGGACCTGACACAACATGGGCACAAGATGTTAACAGTACTCCATCCCACCTGTATGATGTCAGGCTGGTATCAGTAACATATCATGCAGTACAGTCTGGCTGCCATAGGGAATGTACAATCTGGAAGCAATCAACATTCCTAAGATACATATACACAAGACTCATATATGCAGATACGTATATATATATATATATATATATATATATATATATATATATATATATATATATAGATATAGCTATATATATATGTAACTACACATACACATACAGAAATATGTATAGGAAGATAATTATGTAGGAGGTGCACACAATACAGAACAGCCACCCTGCCTACAGATGTCACCTTACCAACTGGACACTGTATGAGCTACCCTTACAAATGAAAATAGTTGACTGCAACATATACCCACAGATAGGTCAGGATATAACACCACACACACAGGTTTGCATACATGGGAAAGCTTTATCTGTTTAGACTCTGACATACATATAAACAGAGTAATGCAACTGTGAAACATTTATATTAATATAGTAGTCTGGAAAGGTTTACATATGTTGCTGTACAGGTCAAGGCCTTCAAGTAGTACAATAGTAAAGACAGACTGGGCCACATGATACAAATCAATCAGCAGTACGTAATGCAGATGTATAGTTCAGCAGCCTCTAACTACACTCTCTACACAATCCTTAGGGGGTAAAGACCTCAGTTGACACAATGGGATGTATCTGTTACATATCAAGGCATAACTGACACCATCACAATCAGACTGACAAACAGAACAGTCTCTATGGCAGGAAGCAGTAGGGCTGCATTTACCCAAGGTGAATTGTATGGTAATGTACATCCAGATACCTTAATGCAGCTTACCCCTGATACCCCCACATGTTGTAACAGCCTAGTTTAGTTATGGTGCACCCCCCCCCCCCGCAATACAGGGCCATATACCACTGTTACATACACTGGCCTTTGTAGTGCATAAGGGAACACATGTATTGTGTAGATGAAGCCCACTCATATATAGACCCAACCCCAGCATATGTGTGGAGGCCACAACAGCAGTGGACTGATGGCAGGAATGGCAGTATGACATACTCACAGCCCACTACATAACAACCCCTGACAGCATGCCATATGCACAAATCCTAATATTTAGGTGGAGGACAGAGGCTGGAACACAATCCCATATGTTAAATACTGTTGTAATACATTAAACAAGTTGCTGGTGTTACAGGATAGTCTGAAATATACCCTTAGTCAGGAATATGAAGTTAGAAACAGAAATGGATGTTTCCATGTATTGATAGCACTCAACACACACACAACCAGTGATATATCTGACACAAGACCTGTGTGGTGGACAGACAGAACATAACAGGCACACCTCTGGCCATCAGGTGGATAGGCCCACAGTTGATAGCTATGCAGACAGACTGCATTCCAAATTAAACTAGTATGTACACACAAACCCTGTAACACCGGTGCTATACAATGCATACAACATCACTACTCACACTCTGTCTGTAGTTCTGGAACCTCCTACAAATATGTTGCTGGCCTGAGTGCGCAGGTTCTCCTGTAAGAGGTATTGATACCTGCTGTCTGTAACACTGCTGCCCACACACAGGAAGGATGTTCAACATGCAGGAAAGGTAAAGGGACCACACCCACATGATGTAGGGATTTATAGTAGTTGGTTGCCATGACAGTGGTAATTGGAAGTACTACACAGCATGCTGCATGCAGGTAGCACGTGGAGGACACTGATTGGTGCAAAGGCCATCACCTGATCATGTGCATCACCTACAAAAGCCAAGCTGCAATCTATTCAAAGCAGCTCAATCCATTTACTAGAGAGAGACCGATATAGAGAGAGAGAGAGAGAGAGAGAATGTGTGAAAGGCAAAACCAAACACACAAAAAACAAATCCAGCAAAATATCCAGAAGAGACATCATTCCCACAACAGGTACGCAAAGCATATATACATGTAAATGACTGTAGTACTTGGTCCATAACAATGGGATAGATAATGTGGAATGGTTTATATGTGCCATTAAGTGTTGTTGTTGTAATGATGTTCAGCTGAACAACTGTTAAGGACAATAGAGTCTGTCCCGGTGGGTAGTGGGCCATACTCGTCAACTGTGCAGAGCAGCACTGACTGATAATAAGTAAGCCATCATAGTGTGTGTTGTGTAATGGGAAGCATATCTATTACTGCAGCCAATAGTTGGTGGTGGAAGTAATGTCATAATGATGGACACGTGGGTTCCACAGCCCACCTCTTGCAGGATACTCAGGTTAACCTGTACTGTAGCATGCATGAATGCCATAGGTGTGTAATAGGGTTACCTGCAATGTGGCCCTACATATACCCCCCTAATGTCAGGCTGTGTCCATATGTGGCACTTGTCTGTGATGTAGCAAGGCAGAACAGTGCAGCTGTGCAGGAAGGAGTTATGAGATTGTGGACCTGATGTTTGAATGTACCCCATATATAGGTATGCATATGTGTGTGTATATCTATCTATAAATATATATATATATATATATATATATATATATACACACACACATATGGGCCTACTTCATTTGCCCAAACTTCAGATTGACCGACACCCATTTGCCCGACACCAAATTACCGAAATTTCATTTGACCGACACTTAATTTGACCAACAAGTATTATTGGTAAGTAAATGGGATATGCCCCCTTCTCCACTGTAGTGCAACCCTGGAGTTAGAATATATAGTTAGGAGGGATGTGGAGGGCACAGCCTCCCACAATGAGGGGTGTGGGGGGGTGAAGCCCCCCACTTAATTTTATATTATATTGTTTAGTTTTGCTTTAATATTGCTTAGTAAAACAAAAGTAAGTGGGGGGCTTTGCCCCCACACCCCCCATTGTGGGGGGCTGTGCCCCCCACACCCCCCTAGCTATATATTCTAACTCCAGGGTCACACTACAGTGGGGAAGGGGGCATATCCCATTTATTTGCCAATAATACTTGTCGGTCAAATGAAGTGTCAGTCAAATGAAATTTTGGTCAAATGGGGTCGGGCAAATGGGTGTCGGTCAATCGGAAGTTAGGGCAAATGAAGTAGACCCATATATATATATATATATATATATATGTATATATATATATATATATATATATATATATATATATATATATATACACACACACACACACACACACACACACACACACACACACACACACACACACACACACGCTTCATATATATCTACACATATATAGATGTATACCCATACGTACATGTCTACATATATAAAAACACACACACAAACATATATGTATGTAAATGCATGTCCCTTACATTAACACCACAGTGCAGCATGCTATGCGTGAGGGAGCAGCACACATAGTAATACACACCGATATCTACAGCTGTCATTGTGTGCAACATGGAAGAGTATGTCACATGTAAACCCCTTGTTTGGGCCACATTGCCCTTGTCTATGAAGTATGGAATGGGAATATGGGGAAGTATGGCAGGTATGATTGTGGAGGTGGTCACAGGTGGTAGATACAGAGGACAGCCTACAGGGGTGGTATGTGACACATGTGGTGGGTAAACACCCTGGATGTATGTGGTCTGTGATATGGAAACCCCATGGGCTCCAATATGGACACAATGGGAACAAGCCTCCCACCCACTGCTACTCACATCAGTACTCCACATCCCGAAGGTGCCTGGCCTGGAAGCTGAGCAGGAGGAGCATGTGGGCCCTGTGAATGTATATTGGGTGCCTCAAGGTAATGTAGCACATCCCACATGTGACTGTGGAGCCCGTTATGGAACAGACCCTGGACCTGACCTTGGGGAACAAAATAATGTCTGTGTGTGCCCCCGGGTGGGGACAACATCCCCTGAGATGGTTCCACCTGAAGGTATTGCCGGAGCTGCACATGAGAAGGCTCCAGGGTGGGTCACACATGTGATGTGGCCTGGTAACATGGGCAGATAAGTTTGGAGAGGTGGTTCTGCTGGCCAATAGTACATATGCATGCTACTGTGTCTCTGTTATAGAACATATGTGGGTAGTAATAGTCTACACAATCCCAGAGCAAGTCCAACAGCATGCATAGATATCCTCAATAACAGAATGTCAGATATGCAGCAACCACATAGCAAGCATACCACAGGCATATATGGAACCACAGTGGCCCTGACAATGGCATGCAGGTCAATAGTCTGTAACAGGCCAGCAATGATAGTGTTCACACAGGAAACATGGCTACATACACATTGCACAAAGTGTGGTACAATAAAATATCTGCCCCACTGGTAGGTAAGCTGTAGCCAAACCTATTGAGTTGTGTGTACAGTTTGTTGTCGCTGATATAGTGGGAGGGGTGAAAGTGATATGTATTACAAACTGCGGTAACCTTGCTACATTACTTGCTCACACCTGTGTCCATCTTTATGTCTTTTAGGCAATATGTCACATGGAAGGCTTCCAGCCTACTCAGCTGCCAAGAATGGCATTGTGGTAAACCACCTAATACAGCACTACACTGTCTTGTTTGGCTGGGCCACCCAAGATCAGCAGGGGTGGACCACCCTGTGGAATGACCTAGTCCACAGGGTCAATGATGCCGGACTGCACAACCACAGTTATGACCAGGTCTGGTATCATTGTTCTGACCTGCTTCACAATGCCCGGGGGATCACCTCGCAACATGGGGGGGGGGGCATGCCATCCATCCCTTCTTGACACGTGTGGAGGAGCTCCTAGCCAGCTTTGTGGCACCTGCCTGTCCGCATAGCCACCAACTGCAGGACACCTTTGTGGAGGTAAGTGCTACCCACACACCAGCCAAGGACCATGCAGGTAAGGCCACAGGGCACATCATTAGACCACTGTTGCATATACATCCGCATCTGTACAGGTAGATCATGCATATCTGACATGTCATAAATAAAGTTTGTTGCTGCATAGTAGTGATAAACTGATGTGCATATGCGGTAGTATTGTGGGCATGTACTGTTAATGTATTGTAATGCTGCACCCACCTTTTAGCAATGCCACAGGTGTGACCACTGACTTTGCATCATTCACCCTGTTATGTAGGTCCCTCCAGTATACCACCAAGGCAGCAAGCTGTAGCTGGTGAGTATGGTTTATGTAGATGTTTGCAAATACACTGGGCGTGTATTGGCTATGGTATAGTCCATGCACACATCTAACACACCTACCCAGAATGCATGCTGTACATGTGCACGTATTGTTGCTGTTAAATGCACAGCATCACAGTACTAACCATGATGGGATATTAGAAGGGTATGTCAGACACCTGCAAGATAACCAACACCCTGTCATTGCAGAATGTGTCCACAGAGAGTAACATAATGGTGGGAGACATGGCCTACAGTAGGGACATGTTTGGAACAACACCCATATACAGTGCAATAACAGTGTATATACCTGTAGGACAATGGCAACTTTTGCAAAGTTACACTATGGCATAACGTATTATTGTGGTCCACATTATCAGCTGGGACTAGGCTGTAACATGTGGTGTTCAGTGTATGGGACACTGCAAACTTGACACATGTGTAGACCTTACTTGTCAAGCATCTGCAAAAAGGCTGAAGGTGGGGAGTGTCAGCATGACACACCAGTGCACTGCAGCAAGGATCCTCAGGATGCCAAGAATGGCTGTATCTGCACATATTCAGGTTCAGGAATTGTGGCAGATGTAACCCTACCCCCACAGCAATAGTGATGGCAGTGTGTGAATACCAGAGATGTGCACATGAGTAGACCTTGCAATCATGCAGATTAGGGGGACATGTGTAGGGCAGACTGAACATACACTGGCAAATGCAGATGGGCCATGCTAGTACAACCCTGGCAGATGTAATGCCTGCTGTAGTACACATAACAATAGGTGAAACAAGCCGTCATGATAAGGGTGTGCACACATATGCCCACATGGAGTGGATGCATCATGGTCAGCATCCACACACCTAACACATTCCATAGAGACTGCATGTGAAAGTACAGGACATATGTCACATATCGGGCTCATGTACTATTAATATATGCGGTGATGTGGTCCCGTGGCAGATCAAGGAAGAGTGCGTCATATCAATTAGGGTGTGTACACCCCCCATAGCCATGATATGCTCTGGTGGTTGTCAGTGTAATAGTATTGGATTGGTCATACATGGTCTGCTGATGTTGAGAGCTGTAAATCAGACATCAGGCAGTCACAAATGACATCTGTCCACATATCATCCCAGGTATGTGTTGCTGAAAAACATAGGGCTGTGAGCATTAAAGCTGACATAACTGACACAGTACTACACATTCAGCAATGGGTTATATACCTGTGAGGTGTGGTGCACAGTACATGGCAGGGTGCAGAACAGGTGCACAGCAATACTGTGTACATGGGTGCAGTGATATCCAGAGGAAGGGGCATCACCTAGTGACACAGCACATGCATCACACACATGCATACTGTTGCTAGCATGGATTGACTATAGCTGCACTGCATGCTGTTGTGTACCATATCTTATGCATGTTGACAGATGGGTAACAGGAGGACTGTGTGTACTATCATTGTGCAACCTCACCTGTATGGGTGTGTGTGCATCCTGGTGGGTAGTTAGTTTGTCTGTAGAGTCACTCCGTTGAAGTGGAGGGAGGTTGATGCATGGAAGATGTGTGTGTGTGCATGTGTGTGTGTTTGCGTGAGTGGCCATGTATGCACATGTGTGATTGTGGGGTTGTTCATACAGCAGTACCTCCCTTTAGGATCTTGCAGTACATGGACATGGACTGCCACATGACACACCAGGAATACTTGTCATATGTAATCACAGGACAGCTGATAGTATAATAAGGTCTATAGCATGGAACAGGCATAGAGAGGGAAGATAGACACCAAGTATACCCTTAATATCGCATTCAGCAGAGAGGTGACTGACAACCCATGTATGCAGCACTATAGATGCATTGGGGGAATTACTAGTCAACACCACGGAGTGTATCCATATATTACAGTTGTCACATGATAGGCTGATTGAGCAGCATATCTGGCATGTACTGAGCAATACATACACATGACACTCCAGTGTGTGATATTAAGGACTGAACATAGTAGCCCCCACATATAGGGACCATGCTCATGCTGTCCGGACATACACAGGGTGGACACTGAATGACAGCAGTGAGGCCATGTAAAACCACTCCACTCAAGTCAGGCAGGTAATGGAGTAACAGGTCTTGTGTTGTGATCACTTGTCTAGGCATTTAGAGGACTGATACGTTAATGAGTGGTATCAATGAGTGTATGTTACCAAGTGTGATGCAGGATGGGGAACGCATGGGAATATACGTGGGACTGTCTGTAAAGTCAAGGACATGTGGGTATTAAGGGTGTGTGTGTGTGTGTATGTGTGTGTGTGTGTGTGTGTGTGTGTGTGTGTGTGTGTGTGTGTGTGCATACTGTTATGCAAAGCTGTACAGTTCTTAAAGAGCTTTTATTGTTTTCCCCCACAGGTGATGAGGTGGGTCAGGGTCCCTCCTGTATGCAATCCAATGTTGGTGTCCATACAGACACTGGAAGATGATGATAGTACTGTTAAGGCACAGGTGGAGTTTTCAGGGGCCAAAACAGCGCCATCATTTGACATCCCCCTTTTAGCCACCCCAACCCCACACACAGTTTCAGTGCCTATACATATCCCATTACCAGTGGCCATAGTGAAGGGACAACTGGCATTTGGTGGCAGTGTGCAGGAAAGTGTGGTAACCATGTCTACTGTGTCTGGTCACAGCAGGCATAGCCAGATGTCTGGCAGGGCACCGAATAGGGAGATGTCCCAGGGTGCTCATTGTAGGGCCACTGGTCATGATGCCCCTGGCAGACATGACACAGCTGGTACCAGCAAACGCATGTTTCAGGCTATCATGGCAGCGCAGGCACATATGGAACGTTACACCAGACAGGGCCTGAAGCTGCAGAGGGCTGCTCTCACATCTGCAAGTAACAGCTCTTGTGAACTGTCTGGAGCCATCTGTGCATTAACTGAGCTCATGGATAGACAGGCTGGTGAGTTGATGTCCTTCATCGACCGTGGTCTGTCCGTGCTTGAATGTGCGGTGGGAGTGTGGCGACAGCCCTGTGGACATAGGCCAGCAACACCAACAGCTAGCAGTAAACATCAATGTGCTAGGACACCAAGGGGCTCCCGTAGTGGCAGTACCAGCCCCAGCACTGTGGGGGAGTGCTGGCCACACCACATCACAGCAGGCCCCAAGCACATAGTCCTGGCCAGTCCCAGGAGGGACCTGGTTCCAGCGGACATTTGTCATCATCAGATGAGAGTAGCACATCAAGGCCTGTACCTGGACATGCCCATGGAATGCCTGGCATGCACAGTCCATGTGTCCATGGCCAGAGGCAGTGAACTGCACACCCTGCCAGATATGGTCTGCAGCTGTCCATAAATAACAGTGTAGAGGAGCCACATGGCAGAACTGTGTGCATGCATACCCACACACTATACAAACACACCTAGGGCAACCCTGTACCTACACACACCAAACCACCATGTCTAGTTCACCTCATTACACCCCTCACCCACACACATGGTGAAATGTATGGCCCACACTTGGCCTCTGGTAAACCAACAACACATTCTGTGCATATGATGATACCTGTGCCACATCCCTGTCATCCATACCATCGATGCAGGGACAGGCTAATATGGTTCTGATGCACACTGTGACTGTACTACAGTGTACCACAGTAGTGCAGTGTAACATGTTGCAAGGAGTAAAGTGTAATGCATATATGTAAGGTAGTGTAGCCATCCAGAAATGGTGCATTATAGCTGTTAGTAACATTGGTTGATTGTAGTCTCTATAATGTTATCCATTTGTGTTGTAGGTGTACATGTGTCAGCATGAAGATGGTCTGCAGTCATATTCCACAGCGGGGTATGGCACTGTGGTGACACCATGGCTGTGTCATATCTGGGGTACAGTTGAATACATGTCGCAGGTTTGTATAACAGTTATTGCCTGTGCCACATGGACAGTTGATCTGCTGTGATGTGTATACTCTGCAACATGATGCAGACCCATCCATATACATGCACACTCTTACTTGGCAACACTGAGACTAGCCCCCTACCTAGGTATGTAGTGATACTGAAGTGTGTGGCTTTCATTGCACACACCACACAGCGTTTAGGGTGAGGTGTGTTCCTGGTTACATGTTACATGCAGAACATCCCCAGACATGTACAGTGTGCTAACGGGGGATGTAATGGGTGTATATGGATGATACATAGTGTGACATAACTTCATATACACATAAACAGACACATAACATGCAGACACATGTCTGAGAGACCTGGGTCTATCGTTGCTGACTAACTTGACCATGTGTCTAATGTGTTTCAGATAGGCTGCACACAGCACGTGCATAACTGGCCTGGCTTGTGGTATCAGTTACCTGTATGGTTGATGGTGACAGTGGTAACCATAACGTGGTACATGGGACATATACCGGGTGTACCTTGGTGTAATGACAGTGTACACAGCACCCACATCCCCAGTGGATGTTGTACTCCCTGAAACCCATGATGACACTCTGACATACCCACCATCACAAATTGGCCACGACTGTGATACAACCCATTGCATATCCCAACAGTGGTACTACAGGAATATGCATCTAATGTACATGCCACACACATAGTAGGGTGTTGCATTGTCATGTCTCACCTATGGGCAGCAACAACACTATCTGTACTACTGTGTGGCAATGGGTATAGTAATAGGAGTATGTGGCCTCAGAATGCTGTACCCTACAGATATACAGACATGCACACATACACACACTTGCCAGAACACAATGGGTATCCCATGCCAATCAACCCATTTGTACAACACTGTTGTGCTGGTACTGCAAGGCTTGTGTAGCCAGTATGGAGAGGAGCTTAACAGGGTACATGTAATGTTCCATACAGCAGCAGCTAAAACTGACTATGGCAAAGGGTGTTGTGGTGGTTGTGAAGCCCCTCATGGAATTCCCAAGTACAGGTGTGCTGACACACAGAGACTGCTATACTCAGTCATGCACACGTACACATGTGTCAGTACTGGGGTGCATGGCTGTGTACACTAGCTATTGTCCAAGGAGAGATGGGTTGTAGAGGGGTTGTGTGTACAGTGGTATCATGTCATCTGCCATGTGGCAGCAGGCAATCTATCGACAGACACTATTGTGGTGCCCCTCAGGGTGAGAGTGACATGCATTAGCCAATCCTACAGGTGCCTCCTGCACATGGCCACTGAGGTGATCAAGTTGACATGTATTCAACATGCATTAAACACGTGGTTAGTGTCTGTGAAGGAGACCTGTACCCAAGCATGTTCTGTTGACTGTGGTAGTGTAGTGGAGGTACCCGTGACATGTGGTGTGTGCAGGGTGTTATCTCCTATATGTGCCAGTTCTTACATAGCTGGGCAGACATGTCAGTGTCAATCAAGCTTAGGTTGCCTGTACATATCCCAGCTGGATACCTGCCATTTGCACATTTGTACAGGGACTGACAGTCATCAGCTTGGCAAGCTATGCAGTAGGATAAATGTGTTGACAGATAGACGTTTGAAGACAATATGTATGCCATAACTACATGTCAGATGCCCTCACTAACATGTGCAGTACAGACGGTAGTCTACAGTTACATTCTATATGTTGGATCATTACCCAGTAGGGGTTATATACTGTGACACAGTTCACACACCAGGGATACAACAGGGAGGCCTCAGAGTTCAGCTATGCCTGCAGGTGTGCCTGTTGTCAGTACTACATTTAGCACTCTACTCTTGCCTGGGTAAGCACTGTCAACAGTAGTACCGCCATGATACACTACATGGCAGTGTGACAGCACATACCCTGGGCTACTACCCCTGTATGTAACACATTCACACAGATAACAGTGCTGTACAGGCCTCATATACATCTGTGTCCCACACATGACACTCACACCCCTTGCTACTGTAATGACAGCACATAGGCGCATGTATTGTACATGGCATAACATACAGTTATTACAGATGTCATTACACTGCTATGTTATCAGACTGGGTGGTGTGAACTGGTTACAATGGATAAGCCATGCTTAGCAGGTATCAACATTGCTGCAATATAACAGCTAAGCTGATTTGAGCACTGGTAAGCAAAGCCTACACTGTGTAAATGCCCATACATTTACCCGTAGCTTAGCACTGCTTAGCTTTGCCCAAACGCATGCAAACACACTTAAAGCTGCTCAAAACTGCCTTAACCACTCTTTATCTGACAGCCCTTGTTCTACTCAGCAACAAAGTAAACAGCCCTTGCAGGTCTTGAAACCAGGACCCTGTACACTATAGTCACAACACATAACCACTATGCCATGACCACTGTGAAGACAGCTGTTGTTTTTCCAATACATCTGTCAATACACATATTGATTAGTATTGAAAGATTGTCTTTACTTCCACAATTGTGTAGTACTTGTTATTAATATGACTGTTGTTTTATCATAATGTACACATAGTATATATAAACGATGTATACATCTGGGAGGGTATACACAACTGTGAGGTTTACACATGACAGGAATATGGATATATGTGTATAATGGGTTGATATATGTCTACATGTACATACACATGTATATTCATACATATGTCTGTATACACATCTGTATAGTGCAACATATATATGGTCATGTGTACATCTCTTCGTATGTACATATGTGTGTGTGTGTGTGTTTATATATATATATATATATATATATATATATATATATATATATATATATATGTGTGTGTGTGTGTGTGTGTGTGTATATATATATATATATATATATATATATATATGTGTGTGTGTGTGTGTGTACATATAGCTATATATGTATGCACATCCTATGTGTACAGACATGCCTATTTATGTAGATTTATATGTAGATATCTATAACTATATGTGCATACATATCTATTCTGATATATCTATTACTGTTAATATATATGTAGATATCCATAAGTATATGTGCATATGTATCTCTATCGGTATATGTCTAGATATACATTGCTGTGTATATGCATATATCTGAGTGTTTATATGTGTGTGTGTGTATATATATATATATATATATATATATATATATATATATATATATATATATATACATATACATTTCCAGCTATTGTATGTTGATATGCATATGTGTATATATCTATATAGATATATGGATAATTATATATGCATAGATGTTCACCATATGTCCTGAACATGGAGTGGAGCCCTACCTCAGCCCCAGTAGTCCTAACCTCTTAGTGCAAGTGGATGTCAGGTATGTATTGCAGGTATATATGTAGACTATTGCTACTGTAATAGGGGTTGTCTTCACAGACATGTTATGTGTGGGAGGCCACATCTGATTTTAACATGTGCACCATTGGCTACTGACAGACATCCTAAGGACATCATAGTACAGTACCACTGCTAGCACAGTAATGATCCTGTGGACTACAGCAGAGATATGGCCAATAAATGTGGACAGTCTGACACACTCTGGTCAGACCAGAGATGTACACAGAACCCTTTAGTGCAAGACATGTGGACCAAGCCTGACATGTGGATGTTAACAGACATGTAGATGGGTATATCACGTAAATACTGGTATACATTTGCCCCCATAAGTTATGCATTCACACATCCTTGTCTGTCCTGACACATAATAACCTCTGGTACAGAGGTGCCATGGCCACATACTACCCACTAGTTAGTAACATACATCTGTACAGCATCCCACTTTGTTGTCTGACATACATGACTGTTATGGTAGCCTGGCAGCAGTACATCTGGCAAATATCTGGACATAACATCACACTACATAAGTACACTTATCTGCTAGGCATGTAACAAAGCACTGTGCAGGCTACAGGCAGACTGCCACAACACTGGTCTACATTCCTTATGGGGGAATACACATGCACCTGCATATATAGCAGGCTCTACAGGCATGTCACAGCACAGAGTAACAGACACCTGTGTGAAAGTGCATAACCACAGCCAATGTGAACACAGCCACAGCCACATATGGTAAGCTAGTATAATGTTACAGTATATGGACTATCTGATCAACACCATCCTCATATGTGCCACTCACAGATTAACCCTACATATACTAGGCCACTACACAGTGTGGTCCGGTGACTGTCTGTGGTATGGGACATGTGTGTGTGTGTTTGGCCCTACAAACATGTAAGCTGATAGGGTAACATACAGTGGAGCAGCATGTAACATCAGATAGAACAGGACCAAGAACAATGACATCTACCACAATATGTACACAGGCCAAGGTACATATTCACAATACACACACTGTCAACAATCACCATATGTACACAGACCTCAATATTGTACACACAACCACAGAATGCCCAGGTTATGTCCTCAAATATCACCCCTACTATACATAACATGTGTAGCAGTCTGATATATCACTGGCTTGTTATCAGATATGATGTCAACAAACTATGGTGTACAGAACATATGCACCTCTTACTGCATGACATATGTACAAAGATTGATAGAGTTGTGGCTGGAGGCACAAACACAGGGCCAATACTGACATGTTGCATTTACTGCTCTAACATAGTTTGTTATAACATATGTCCTATGAGGGATATGAAGTCAGTAACTCTCATGTTTGTCACCATGTACTGACTGCAATCCTCACACTATGCATCTGCAGTTCACAGATATGTGCTCTGTGAGTAACACAGGTAACAAAATGCACCACACACTGCCCAGTCTGCAGATGACTCTACAGATGGGGGTTTCCTCAGAAACATAGCACTGTCATGACAGGTATTAAAACATGTAGACCAGCCATATCCACATACACCCTGTTAAACCAACATTACTCCAAATGCAGAATAGCAACACTTACATTATGTAGTCATGTCAGGCACACCCCCTCCTGTGTGTTGGCCTGTTTCCACAGTGCATGTTGTTAGAGGTAAGTCCCCAATCCATCTGTGAAACTCTTTGCCAAACACCAGATCTAGGTCTTGCTCACAGTGACTGAAAAGGTACAACACCAACATGATGTTCCTAGATATTGGAGTGTGTTTCCATGCATTTGGCAATGGGAATGTTACCACAGCTGTTCCACATGAAATCAGCTAGAGGAGGGCTGCAATTTGTGCAGAGGCCATCAGCTGATCATGAGCATCACTTACAAAATGCATGCTGCTGCCTAAGCAAAGCAGGTGCAGTTCTCCACATTGACCACAGAAGGAGTGAGAGAGGCAGACAGAGGCAAAGATAAGTCAGGGATACAGTGGGAGAGTAAATCCTAAGCATGTTTGTGTCACACACCTAACAGTATAGGGTATCAAACCCCTGACTATGCATTGCTATCACTTGTCTATGCAGTTATTGGATGCACCACATAGCTTACATATTGAAGAGTTATCCAAACATATATGTGATGGTGAGTGACATCTGCAACAGTGATATGGTAGTGATACAGTAGGTGTAGTACACGTGCCTATCCGCATGAACAGGTGTCAGCGTCAACACAGCCACACTCTCTCAGGGACTCACACACATTGTCACACTTGGCAAGGTCAGGAATACACTTCCTCACAAGTTCATTTGCCACAATACAGTACTGTGCAGGTATTACATGCACTACAGGGGTTATCTGGAGGTTATATGGACAAAGGGTATGTGGAGGTGTCTGACATTAGACAGCAGGCTTCAGTATGCCATTGAGGGTTGTAGTGAGTGTGAATGTGGTCAAAAGTATCATACACCACACACACAGACATAGGGTGCCAGTACTGACATGCATGCATGCATACATTGCTTCACGGGTGCGTAGTAGTTGACTGTTCCAGAAGCCTATACAAGGCTAGGTGAAGGGTATACCTTGGCATCAGGCCACATGACAATGGTCTGTAGTGTGGCTCAGGGGTGTAGTGTCTGGATTGGCCCACACAGGTGGGTATTGTATTCCCCATCCAGTCACATGGGTAGCTATTGTGTGTGGCCATTGCTGTTCAATGCTTGCCATGTATGTGTTCATGGATGCTGTCTGGGATGTGCATACGTCCCACATGCATGTACAGTGACATGTGGAACTGTACCAGGGGTGTCTGGCCCATGTTGTGTACACAGATTGTTATAATCAGATGTGCCTGTCCTGGCTTCTTGTGCTGGGAAAAGGTAATGGACAGCAGGTTGACCCTGCACCTACACTGATAGCATGACACAGGTATTCCCTGGTGTAAGTGGCATCTGTCCATACAAGGCATGTGTATAAGACATGGTATGTCCTTTGTGGGTGACATTTGATGGCACCACAGGTGTTGCAGGTGTCCAGTGGGGAGCATAGTGAAGGCACATTGTCTGCATGTATGTGCATATTTTACTGATGTACAGGGTGCCATGCCCTCTGTCGTCCACTGGAATCACACCATGGTTACTATCTCTGGGCAATATGCAGGGTATTACCAACATAGCAGTTGCTCCCTAGGCAAGTGTGTTTGTGTATGAGACATGGGTTGAGAGTGTTCTCTGTGTAATACAAGGTTTGCTAACTTTGTTCACCACGCCTTGATGTCACATGTAGGGCTATGGATTGCCACCACAGCCCCTCGGCTATTTCACATCTGTTATCTTTGTAAGGTGGACATTGTGACATATAATAGGGCCACCATATAAGAAATTTGCAAAACCAGCTCCACAAAGAGTCCAGTTGTTACACACTCATCTCCACAGAGGATATGAATGACAGACACAGACACACACGAAGCTGTCATATTGAGGATTAGAACTCCTACCTAACTAGTTTATTATACTACAGCATTACACAGTTACAGGATGCGCCACAGATATTACTAGAGTACTCTTTCCCCAAAGGTGTATTTCACAGTGAATGACATCAGCAGGCTTGTCAAAGTAGGACATTTAAATTGTAGTGAGTGTGACTAGCCTAAAAAGCATTGTTCCCTACACAGACATAGAAACACACACACACAGAAACATCCACACTTGCCATGTGTGGGAACAGAACCCCTACCAAAGTATTATATCACACTACAGCATTACGCTGTTATAGGACCTACCACAGAGATTACTGGGCTACACCTTTCCCAAAGGTGTATTTCACAGTGAATGACATCAGCAGCCTTGCCAAAGTAGGGCATTTGATCTGTAGTGAGTGTGACTAGCCGAAAATGCATTGCTCTCTACACAAACAAACACATGCACAAACAACCACAATTGCCATGTATGGGACTAGAACCCCATACCAACATATTATATCACACTACGGTATTACGCTGTTATAGGAAGCACCACAGAGATTACTGGGCTACACTTTTCCCAAAGGTGTATTTCACAGTGAATGACATCAGCAGCCTTGTCAAAGTGGAGCATTTGAATTGTAATGTGTGACTAGCCTAAAAATCATTGCTCCCTACACAGACAGAGACACACACAGTTGCCATGTCTGGGATTAGAACTCTTACCTAACTAGTTTATCATACAGCATTATGCAGTTACAGGATGCACCATGAAGATTACTGGGCTACACCTTTCCCAAAGGTGTATTTCACAGTGAATGACATCAGCAGCCTTCCCAAAGTAGGGCATTTGATTTGTAGTAAGTGTGACTAGCCTAAAATGCATTGCTCGCCACACAAAGGAACACACACACACAAACATCCACACTTGCCATGTGTGGGACTAGTACCCCTACCAAAGTACTGTATCACACTACTGCATTACGTGGTTAAAGGACGCACCACAGAGATTACCGGGGTAAACCTTTCCCAAAGGTGTATTTCACAGTGAATGACATCAGCAGCCTTGCCAAAGTGGGGCATTTGAATTGTAGTGTGTGAGACTAGCCTAAGAAGCATTGCTCTCTACACAGACACACACACACACACACGCACAGTTGCCATGTCTGGGATTTGAACTCCTACCTAACTGGTTTATCACACTACAGCAATATGCAGTTATAGAAATCGTCATGGAGATTTATTGGGCTGCATCTTCCCCAAAGGTGTATTTCACAGTGAATGACATCAGCAGCCTTGCCAAGGTGGCATATGAATTGTAGTGAATGTGACTAGCCTAAAAAGCATTGCTCCCTACACAGGCAGACAGACGCACACACACACACAGTTGCCATGTCTGGAATTAGAACTCCTACCCAACTAGTTTAGCACACTACAACATTACACAGTTATAGAACGTGCCACGTAGATTACTGAGCTACACCTTTCCCAAAGGTGTATTTCACAATGAATTACACCAGCAGCCTTGCCAAAGTAGGACATTTGAATTGTAGTGAGTGTGACTAGCCTAAAAAGCATTGCTCCCTACACACACACACACACACAGTTGCCATGTCTGGAATTAGAACTCCTACATAACTAGTTTATTATATTACAGCAGTACGCAGTTATAGGACACACCATGGAGATTACTGGGCTACACCTTTCCCAAAGGTGTATCTCACAGTGCATGGCATCAGCAGCCTTGCTAAAGTAGGGCCTTTGAATTGTAATGAGTGTGACTAGCCTAAAAAGCATTGCTCCATACACAGACAGGGACACACACACACACACACACACACACACACACACACACACACACACACACACACTTGCCATGCTTGGGATTAGAACTCCTACCTAACTAGTTTATCACACTACAGCATTATGCAGTTTTAGGACATACCACAAAGATTACTGGGCTACTCCATTCCCAAAGATGTATTTCAAAGTGGATAACATCAGCAGGCTTGTCATAGTAGTGCTATGGGGAGGGCAGTGTGTGTGTGTGTGTGTGTGTGTGTGTGTGTGTGTGTGTGTGTGCATGGGCTATAACCCATTCATCTAGAGGTTGACACACCACATGCAGGCACTCACAGGGTTATATTCCACAGGTACATGTATACAGCTGCTAGATGACTACTGCCTTTTACAGCCATGTTGCACAGCTAGCACTTGCACCACATAGTCTTTAATGCTGATGGATACCAGTGGGTAATTTCTACAGTGAGTGACATTTACACATCATGTGGTTGTAGCCATTTGGCTGTGTGCTTGGTGGGACAGGCCTCATGATGGATGACTCTTTGTCACAGTCATTCTCTTCCACACATCTATGTATGTTTACTTTTGGCATATTATAGTGTGTTGTCCTTGGATATATGTCCGTATTCCTATCCAATCTGTGTGCAAAGTATGACTGGTGCATACTGAGGAGTGTATGCACTAACATCTGCAACTGTCAGATATGTATGGTCCACTGTTGTTTGCAGAATGGGCTTCACTTGTTTAAGTGTGTGAGCATGCCCAGTATGACCTTTCAATATGTTGCTGTCTGACATTGCCTTCAGTTCTCCAAGTGTGTGACCATGCCCAGTATGCCCTTCTGTATTGAATGTGTGGATCCATTCCAGGTAGTTTGTACTCCAGTGCAGACCTTTGTGTTGTACACCTACAGGTAGAAAACACTTTCTTCTACAGGGTATCCGTAGATCATTTGGCAATATGGGGTCAAACTGTGCAAGAGATAGTGAGTGCATACTGTAGGTGATTGTGTCTGTGCTGCTTCTGCTACATGGTACTGGTGTTAGCAGAGATATTCAGGCGTGTGTACCATAATACACTGTGATGTTTTATGTCCTCAAGTACTGTCAGGTGGACATTCTTACTTACAGTGATGTCCTGGGGAACAAGGGTGAATGCAGCTGTGTCCGGTATTGTGGGCAAATGCCTATATATTCATGGAAAGTTATGCCATTCTGGAGGGGGAGCTGCAGACACTTGCTGCTGGGTCTGTGTATCTGGTTCATGCACCTTGAAACAGTGCTGGCAGAGGATCCCATAATTTACATCCATTGACATGACAGTATGGCCTTATCTCACAGCTGTACAGATTCACACAGGTTACCCAGAGGTAGGGGTCATAAGTCAGGACATTACCCCTATTGTGGTGTATGTGCAAATTTATAGCCACCCATTTATGTGTTTGCAGCCAGGGATAGTGTGTGCACACAACTGTGTGTCAGACCTTGCACATTCCATGCTGCCCATGCTCCCACCCACCCTCTTATATTATTCTGTCCTCTTCCATGCATTATGCATACATTCTCTAATACTTTCCCTAAGATTATCACCTCATCACAGCTGTGTTTTGGTGTTGGTCCACAGTTCATGCAGTGGGACATGGTGGACATGTTACTGTGGTTTATCCACATGGCCTTGCATATGGCTTATGTGGAGTGTGTTATGTTATTTGGGTGTCCATGACATAGCATGCATTGGCAGTAAGTGTGAGACACAGGCCTTTGGCAGAGGCTTGTAGGCCATTTGGTGGTGATGCGGGCCAGCTGTGGCAGGCTGTTGCATTCTGTCAGTCCTACAGTCCCAGACCACCATACAGTATATTCCCCTGGGGTGACAGGGTAGGTGTGCTAAATGTTCATGCCAATACTTTCTATCAGTATTGATCAGGTGGTGTGGATGCTGACAGGGTGCTATCTACAGCTAGGGACACACCTGCATGGGATACCTGCATTGCATGCTGCATTCTTTTGCTATTGCCAAATACAGGTGGGGGTCATATTGTACCCATTCCCAACAGCAGAGATATGACCAGAGAGGTACCTGTGGGTGGTATTTGGGTGAACTGGGTGCATGTGTGCTATGGACACTACTTGCATCTGATGCATGAATATGCATGGGGCATTCCAGTTATGCTGGCATGTGCAGATACATCAGCTGTTTCCCAATACATCAGCCCTATCATCTTTGTGATCTGCAAGTGTTCGGGCAGATGACACCAGTATTCCCTACTACATGGCCAGATAATGTGATGCATACCTGTATGTACAATTCCAAGGGTGTGTCCATTTCAAAGTTACACATTATATACTGTATGTCTGGGGTACATTCCCCTGTGTACTGCTTGTATATCTAGCCCAACAGCCATGCCATGTCATTCTTTCAGATGGTGACACATATTAACACCATACATTTACAGTGGCCTACTTAAAGCATGTGTTATACTGGTGAGTATTGTCTTTCACATTGCAGTTATGAGGACTTGGCCCTGTCATCAGCAGTAGTGGGCAATGGCCACCAGGTCATACCTCAACATACATATATACTGACCACTCTCACACAATATGAAACACACACCAACCTAACACACACATACCTGCATATTATGCAAATGCTGCAATCTACCGTGCTACCTTGGCCACCTCTGGGCATCTGTGCTCCATTGGTATTATACCTACACATACATGTTACTACATTTCTACATAGGATTAAGGACAAACCTGATTGTTAGTACATGTCTACATAGGATATCACACCTGACTGTTTCTACATTGCTGCACAGGATGGGGGGCACACCTGACAGTTACTACAGTTCTACATAGGACTGGGGGGCACACCTGATTGTTACTACATGCCTACATAGGATATGGGGAGGCACGCCGTTTCTACATTGCTATGTAGAATTGGGGGGCACACGTGACTATTACTACAGTTCTACATAGGATTGGGGGGCACACCTGACTGTTACTACATGTCTACATAGGATTGGGGGGCACACCTGACTGTTACTACATTTCTACATAGGATTGGGAGGGCACATCTGACTGTTACTACATGTCTACATATGATATGGGGGGCACACCTGACTGTTTCTACATTGCTAAACAGGATTGGGGGGCACACCTGAATGTTACTACATGTCTGCATAGGATATGGAGGGGGCACACTTGACTGTTTCTACATTGCTACACAGGATTGGGGGGCACACCTGATTGTTACTACATTTCTACATAGGATTTGGGGGGGTACACCTGACTGTTACTATATGTCTACATAGGATATAGGGGCACAATGGACTGTTTCTACTTTGCTACACAGGATTGGGGGGGGCACACCTGACACTTGTACACATTTGCTATGAATGTACTGGTATGTCAGGTACTCCATTTCATTCTGTTTCCTAACCTATGATGCTGACTAGAGGCATATCAGTGTACTACAGGTCATACATTTGATTGACCTACATATTAGTTTCTGACTACCTACCCTTCAGAACTAACATCCCACTGCCTGACCTCATGTAGTCTGTCTGTGTAGGCCTGGGGGGGTACCCATAGGCATCATTCATAGGCCCTACCACAGCCTTTGTTTGTGTTTGTCTACACATGTCCTGCTAGCTGTGACTGTTGTTGAGTATGTGAACCTCCCTGATTGACGTGTGTGTCATATGGACACACATGAGGCCCAGCACATTTCCTGCAGTGGGTTTTGTCACCATGTGTAGTACTGGCTACTATGGTGACACCAGTATTTGTTACAGATCTCATGATGCCACTATAGGTGTCTACTATCTGCTGGCATCCCATTCAGCCACACAATTCCCTTGCATGCTCACATCCATACCATAGACAGATACAGGTAACAATATATACTACTACATTCGGCAATTTTTAAGTTGAGTGACCTAACTTGTGGGTGTGCCAGTATTGAGGGTGGTGCTGGAGGGTCTGCCTATGTCGGATGCATATTGTAAACTCCCTACACATGGTTGAGAACAGGTAGTGTCATGTTTGGCATCCCTTTTACTGTATGTGTAAGTCAAAGAAAGGTGTCATTCCCTGGGTCCCTCCTGTGTCAGGGGCTGAGTCTGTGCAGGACTAGTGCAGGAGCACTTGCGCACATCCCTACAGCTTATTCCTGGATCGCATGGCAGACATATTGCCTGCTGGAGCTCCTGCACTAGTCCTGCACACCATGCATGGATTGCTGCATCCAGAGGAATGTCTTTTTGTCTAAGAATAAGATTAGTCAGACTTCCAAGATAGCTGCAACTGGATCAATAGTTTAACTTCAGCTCTCCCAATGTGAAAAAAGAAACTGAGAGATAAGGGCTAGTAATTCTTCCAATTTTAATAAATTTCAGTACACTGCCTTGATGCCAGCACAGAAGAAACATAGAGAGTCTGAAAGAAAATCATTTAGAAAAGGTAAAGAGGAAACATTGACTGAGAAGAATACTGCAGCTGTTGAGCAAGAAGCAGTTCAAGCTTCAGCCTTAATGCAAGAGATGGCTTCTAGTAATTTAGAGGAAAAATAAATCAAATGTGCTCAGAGTTAATTAAAATAAATGAAACATTGAAGGAGTATATCAACTCAAATAAGAGAAGGCTTGAAAAATGGAATAAGCTTAACAGCTATTCAGACGAACTGACAAAACTGCAAAAATCAGAATGTGAAATGAGGAAATGGCTGACTGACTATGGGATTGCTCAAGAAGAGTTGTTTCAAAAAAATGGTAGAGTTAGAGGACAGAGCATGCAGAGAAAATATGATATTTTCTACTATGCTAGAGAAAATGGAAGGAACATATTATACTGATTTTAAGAAAGCACAAATAAGCAACTGGACTGGTATTCCATAGCAGGGTTTTTTAATTGAAAGAGCTCCAAACCTTCCCATGAGAAAGTAGCTAAGACCTGTATTAGTAAAGATACAATCATACCATCAGATAGAGTTTATCCTAACAAAACTGTGGTAGAACAGCAAAGTATTACAAATAGGAGACAGTAAAGTACTTTATGGAAAAATGATTATTCAATGTACACCAGGCAGAAGAGAAGCATATTTATCCCAGTGATGAGGGAATGTGAAGAGGCAGGTTTGAGATTCAAGATGATGTACCTAGCTATCTTCAGAATATTTTTTTTCCTGGTGGATCAAACAGAGGGGGACTCTGCTTTTCATTATTCTGATACTAAAGCTTATAAAGAGACTTTGCCGGTGAAACTTTTTCCAGTGTTCAAAGTATAAATGCTTGAGAGACAGAAAAAAACACAAGAGTTGACTAGAATAACTGTGACTAACTTGGACTTGAACTAAAGTCTAAGGCTGGGAAATTGAGACACAGGAACAGCACCAGCAACACAGAAATTATTAAATCAATATGAGACTATAAAGCATTCATGCACTTTGTGAAGTAAGGATTTACAAGAAAAAGTGGCTGGGAAAGACTGGACTTTTGTTTACTTTGTTAAACTTGTGGAGGGACTGGAAGGCATTGATGTTTAGAAGTACACTAAAAGTGAAAAAAGTAACTTCAAGTGAAACATTGTTGTTCTTAACTATATGTCTATAAAACATTTCATAATATAAATTGCATGTTATATAGTAAAGCATTTTCAGTAATTGTAGTAAGTGATAAAGATACTAAAGTAAACAGTTTTTTTCACTTTTAAGAAATGTAGGCATTATAATGTAAAATGAAAAGAAAGACTGGACAAAGGCATGTTTAATATGCTGAATCTTGGGCTAAATAGATAAATGCACATTTAATTGAAATTGGAGGATTGTCTAAGTTCTCCCCCTCCTTCCTGCACTTTAGCAGCTTGCATCCGTTCCATCAAAAGAGGTTGGTTGTGAAAGGGCAACTTGTCAGGGCAGCCCGAATGGTCACCACGCATGAGGATTTCATTGATGAAGTCAATATCTTGCATTCTATGCTTCTCAGTAGGGCCTATCCTTCTAAACTTGTAGATGAACTAATTTCAGAGGTCACTACCAAAAAGCTGAATGGCCATTTCCAACCTATTTTAGGTCACTATGACATTTTTAGGCTGCCTGTGGACCAGCCACATGAGACAATAATCAGTGGGGTGAGGACCTCGATTAGATTTGAAAATGAAAAAGAAGGGACAACACCCAAATTTTCAAAAGTCTTGGTTATGACATTTAACTGGAATACTTCCATGCTGAGAAATATTTTTGAAAATAATTGACCCATCCTATTACAGGATTCAAATACAAGACAGCGAATAGGGGAGAATTTAAGAATTGTATATAGGAAGGGGCCAAACTTTAAGGATTTACTTAGGACAAAGCAGAGAAGAGAAACAAAAACTAAACAAAGAATTGGTAAGTGTGGAGCTTGTACGTTGTGCCACAAAATGCAGGTGTCAAATAGTTTTACTGTTGGGAATACTGTATACCACCTTAGGGATAGATATACCTGTCGCTCAAAAGCAGTTGTGTACCTGGCCCTATGCAATTTATGTCCATGTTTCTATATTGGAAAGACAGAGAGAAAGCTTTTGCAGAGAATATATGAGCACGAGTATGCCATTAAAAGACACAATATGAACATTTTCCTAGCAAATCATATTAACAGCAAAGAGGGGCATTTGTTTCACTTTATGGCTATAGATCATGTTGTTATTGATGACAACAAACCATGGGCACTGATGTTAGAGATCAGCAGACTTAAATGGCAGATTCATCTGCAGGCAGATAGCTGGTCAGGTATAAATGAGAGAAGTTCTATTTCTCCCATTTTAAAGTTAAAAGCATTGGAAAGGAGAAAGGTTTTAGTGAATACAAAGTAATGAAGATCAATTAAAAAAAACATATAGGTTATACATATATAAACACATAGAGCATGTTTAAATATAAAAGTGCAAGTTACACTTAGATAAATTAAAAATTATATTTCTGTTTATATAGTTTGCGTCTAAAGAGAAACTTAGTCAACATCTAAACTAACATGCATCCCTGTATTTAGTATTCTTCTAATATATTTTGTTTGTTTTTTAATAATATTTAAGTGTATATGTTCACCATTTGTTGGTTCCCCTTCAGCACTTTATTAGTTAGGGTATGATTTATTTTAATATTAATGCGTTTTAACCAATAAGAATTGATGATAAAGTATAATAAAGTATAAAGGAAGTGACATTTGTAAATTCTGTTTGTCTGATGAAGTTCCACATATTGTGAAACGAAAGTGCTAACCATTTTTATTGTTTTTATTTATTGAAGTGGTGTTTTGCACCTTCTTGAGTACTTGGATTCATCTTACAGTTGTTATTTAAGCTGCACAGATGTGCAAATGAGTGTGGCATCATCTCTGTATTGTATTAGGGTGGCCTGTTGTGTGGATTTGTGGAGGGTGTTTGTGAGAATGTTGTATATTAGAAGTGCTGTTATTATTATATACCAATATAGTGCTGTTTTTATTATATATCAATATTATTATATATCAATATAGGTTAAAAGTTCTGTTATTGTTGTTTTATTTATCCTTCTATGAGTCTTGTATTGAATATTTTTTTATTGAAATGTTACAATGCTGTTCCTGTTATCCTTGCTTCCTATGTACTCTCTGGTAAGTTGATGCACGGAATTTCATTCAGGCTGCATTTGTGTAGTTCTAAATGACAATAACGTTTACTTTGACAGTGTTAGTACTATGGGAAGGATGGAAGCCATGTTGTGTGGGGATAGTAGTTCTTCCCTTAGGAGATAGTTTAGCAATTACCTTTTTAAAGTATTTTGGAGAGTGGAGGATACGATTGCTATAGGTCTAAAGTTAGTAATGTCTGTTGAATTTCTTTCTTTGTGCAGAGGGATAATGTGTGATTTTTTTTCCAGAGAGAGGAATGTGGAATTGCTGGATTCACCTATTTATGAGGATTAAGACAGGACAGGCAAAGCTATTGGCTACTATGTCAAGGTACTAACTTGGAATGTCATCAGCTGAAGTAGAACATTGTTTTAGTTGGTTTAAGAGAAGTTTTGTATAGGATGTTGGCACAGGTTTGAATATGAAAGTGGATGTGGTGATATGTGGCTGTTGGTTGGCGTTGGGATTAGATGTTGGGGAATGCTTGCTTACAGATGCTATAATATCCATAAAGTAAGAGTTGAATTATATTGCAGTTTTGAGTGGTGATTTTTTATTTTTTTTTTTGGGGGGAGAGGGTTTTGTGTTGAATATTTGGTTGGGATGTAGCATTTCTTTAATGGCTGTCCAGAATTTTTTAGGGTGGTGTATATTATTATTCTGAAAGTTATTATAGTTCAATTTTTTTGTCTTCATTTATTTGTCCTTTAGTACAATTGTGAATCATTTTGAAGTTTTTAAGATATTGAGGTGTTTTATATTTTTGCCTACATTAGCATTCTACTCTTTTTGGGGAACCAAATTGTATTATTTGTTTTTAGTCTCTTCCTTCTAGGAGGTGCAAGATTATTTAGGAAAGTTATACTGAATACATTTACAGTGTCATTTAAGGGGGAGAATTTTTAGGAAGTCCCAGTTAATAGATGATAGAGTACTAATGAACATTTCTGGATTAAACATGGAAAGGTTGTGTTTTATAAACATGCTGTTTAAGTGGATGTGTGTGATGTCTAGTTATATAGACTGGGAGATGATCACTGAGAGAGTCTGACATTGTACCTAAGGTGGTATGTCTTCTTGAGTTTGATACAAGGATCCAGTCCAACAGGGAATTTGATGTCTTGCTATAATTTGTGGGGCTATTAATTAGCTGTGTAAAACCATATAAGTTCATGCTAGATGTAGGGTAGTTAGAGTTCATGTCTAACCAAATGAGATTCACATCAACAAGTAGTATTTTTTTTCTTCTGGAATTGTTATGGATATCCAATGCAAGTTATTCTTCCAGTATAGCTGTACTGTAGCCAGGAGAGATGTAAAGGACAGTAATACATATTTGTTTATAACTGTTTATTTTCAGAAAAGTAATAAGAAGCTGTGCTGAATTAGATTTTGGTATTGTTTTTGTAAGGGAAATGTGGTAGTTGTTGGGAAATATTGAAGCAATACCACAAACTTTCCTTTTATACAGTCATTACTGATGATATTACAGCTGGAAGGTGTAATTCTGGAGTCATTTATGTTGTGTTTAAGCTAAGTTTCAGTTACAGTGAGAATATCAGGCTTATGTTGGTTAATCTAGGCATGTAGTTCAGCAGGCATGTAGTTCAGCAATTTTATTTATTATACTTCAAACATTTATGGCAGCAAAAGTCAGATTACCAGAGTTGGGGATTGACCATTGTGGTGTTAGATTAATATGTGGAAGAGAATTGCCCACATTTAAGTCTCATACACATACAACAAGCAGAAAGCTATAATTCAAAGTGAAAAGAGATGATGATGATGATGATGATGAAGAAGAAGAAGAGTGGGATAATTCAAGAAATAAGGCAAGAGCTGGAATATGGATGCAGACCATTAAGGAGAATAACAACAGCTACAGAGTATTATATTCATAAAGTTGCAGAAAGCATTCTGAGAACTAAGCCAACATGATAATGAACAAAGGAGATTTTGCTGATAGGGATGACTGCAATTAGGGGTACACAGAATAGGCAAGAGGGGGGCTGGAATTTACTGGAGAAAACTGGCAAAGGTACCACTGTATTGAGAGCAAATAGGAGAGGGAAAGGTAATAGAATGGGAAGAAGTCAAGAAGACAGTTGGACTGTAAGTTACAGACTGCCTTCCCTATTAGGGATAGATATCAAAGTATAGGCAAAGATAAAGGTATAGGAGAATCCTAAGTGAAAAACAAAATGCTCCATTAAAGTTTTTAGCTGAATCTAGAACATAAGTTGCTGTTAAAATTAGATGATTAGTAGTGCATGTAAAATATTGTGTGATAACTATAGAAATCAATCAGATACGGTTAGAAAAGATTGGGAAGAGAGACTGAATAAGCCAGTTGCATGGGAACAATGGCAGGACACATGTATGGCTCCCAAGCATGCAACAAAGCCTAGAAGATTTAGAATTTTTGCTTGTTAGCATTTGCTTAGGTATTTTTATGTCTCATGCAGACTCCAAAGAAGTTTTCCTCAGGTGGATGCCAAATGTTGGAGGTGGGATAGGAAAGAAATAGATAAATATGAACCTATGTTTTGGGATTGTAATCAGTTGGCTGACTTTAAAAATTCCCTACAGAGTACTCTGTCAGAAATATTGTGTGAGCAAACGCCTTCATCTAGGACTTTGGAGGTTAGTGCAGTCGAAAATCTGATTAAAGGTACTGTAAATCCTTTTTCAAATTTAACTTAAAATTCTCAGGCTGCTCTACATTCAGAGAGAGTTTCACTTTTAAACTGACTTGAAAGGCACTTATCTATGATTTACAGTCTAAGCTATAAAAATTAAAAAAGCCTAGAATATGAAAATCATTATTTTGATCACTGCATACCGATCAAGCAAGTACCTAAGGGATTACTTATTTGTAAATTCCCTAATGGTATCAGTAGACATGATATTTACCATACTCTAGTGGATCTTTTTAATGATACTGAGGTTTTGTTGCTTAGACATGTTTTGGAATTTAATTCATCTAAAACTGAGGCTTTATTCAAGGGCGTAATTGAGCTGGATGCCAATACTAAACAACATTGTTTTTTCAATCGGTGATCAGCTCTTTATTCTGGGATTCCAGCTACAATTAATAGGCATGTGGCAACCATTATCATTCCAGCTACAATTAATAGGCATGTGGCAACCATTATCACACATAAACAGAAAAAAATCAAAAGGGATGCAGATAACAGTCTAGCTTATCTGTTACTGAACTTTGTTACCAAGGATTTCAAAGACAGTGATTTTAAATGTTATAATATTAGTGCAGCCACTATACTGAGTACAATCATTGCACTTACTAATTATGACTCAGATTTTCTACCTCTGGCCACCAGTTTACAGAATTATGAATATAGGAATTCCAATAATCACCCAAGTAAATCAGATGTAGGCCTTTTTTACATAGAACTGAATGTATCAAATCAAACGACTGTTGCAGCTAGCAGAGCCAGATGTCAACAGAAGATGAGAGGAAGAGGCTGACTGAGAAGGAATTAGCTTGTCCTACTTTTAACCTCAGTTCAAGTATTTTAACTCCTGCTCAATATAATGTTTTACACAAACATTTTTCTTATATTCCTGCCATGAGAGCTAATTCCACACAGCTGACTATGGATTTCAAGTTGTATGTCAGAAAACTGAATTTAAAATTTATACCACAAGGCCTAATGGTTAAGGTGTTTGTCTTACAAACACAAAGTGCAGGGTTTGAGTCTCACAAGGGATAACTGACTAGGCTTAAAATGGCTCACAAGGGCAGTTAGCCTAATACTAATCTATGAACCTATGAACCTATGATGTTGAAAGATTTCAGGGTGGTACTTTGAATTTATTATGTAAACCCAGTACTTATAATCCTAGTTTACTTAATACTCTTAGTGTGTTTTCTGATGCTTGCATAAATTATTTTAAAGCCATACTTGGTAAGAAATATTCTAATAAGTTTAATCTAACTTATACTGAGTATCTTGCTTTAATTATTCTTGCTCATAATAGACAGCTAAGAATCATGAGGGATGATAAAGGTAATGGCATAGTTTAAACGGATAGTGAAAGGTATTGTAATTGCATACTTGATATGCTGTCTGATGTTAGCTGCTATAAATTAGTTCCCAGGTATTTTATACGACAGAAGTTTACTTGTGTAGGTGCCATTTTCTTTCACCTATTAACTTAAGGCTATATTGAACATCATATGTATGAATTTTTAAAACATGATTATCCTAAAATAGGAGTCATTTTCGGCATCCCAAAAGTCCATAAGGATGTTATTAATCCCCTTTCAGTCCAATTGTTTCTGCTCATAACAGTAACATTGAGTTTATAGCTGTATACTTGGATTCTGTACTTAATCCTATTGTTCAATGGTTTTATTTACAGGATTGCTGGGTCTGTTTAGACCCATTATGTACTTATCAGTTTACAGGCACCAAAACTCTGTTGATTACTATAGATGTAGTATCCTTATACACTCGTATTTCCTGGAAAACTGGTGTTGATTTTGTACATTTATATTTATATAAGTTTACTTATCTACAAACTAATCAAATTAATTTTACAGTGGATATAAAAAGTTTACACACCCCTGTTAAAATGTCAGGTTTTGTGATATAAAAAAATAAGACCACAATAAATCATTTCAAAACTTTTCCCACCTTTAATGTGACCTATAACCTGTACAATTCAATTGAAAAACAAATCTGTTAGGGGAAAAAATATAAAAAATAAAAAATGTACAATACGCTGGTTGCATAAGTGTGCACACCCTTAAACTAATACTTTGTTGTGTGTGCACACTCTTGAACTAATACTTTGTTGAAACACCTTTTGATTTAATTACAGTATTCAGTCTTTTTAGGTACACACTTGCCAGCAATTAAAGTGGCTCTGATTAACCCCAAATAAAGTTCAGCTGTCCTAGTATGATTTTCCTTTCATTTACTCAGTTGCCTGCTACATCAAATCTGTGGTATGACCTGAAGAGGGCTGTGCACAGAAGATGTCCTTGCAATCTGACAGATTTGGAGCACTTTTGCAAGGAAGAGTGGGCAAATATTGCCAAGTCAAGATGTGCCATGCTGATAGACTCCTACCCAAGAAGACTGAATGCTGTAATTATATTAAAAGGTGCTGCAACAAAGTATTAGTTTAATAGTGTGCACACACAGAAAGTATTAGTTTAAGGGTATGCACACTTATGCAACCATCATATTGTACGTTTTTTTTTACATTTTTCCCTACCAGATTTATTTTTCAATTGAATTGTATAGGTTATAGGTCACATTAAAGCTGGGAAAAGTTTTGAAATTATTTAGTGTGGTCTCATTTTTTTATATCACAAATACCTTGCATTTTAACAGGGGTGTTCAAACTTTTTTATATCCACTGCATATGCATTCCAGTTCTTATCTGTATTAAAACTTTTTTTAACAGTGACTGTAAATTAGGCTCTCAAGAGGCAGAAATATGCAAATTCTCAAAAAAGGAATACTGGGACAAACTGCGACAAGCTGCTAGAGGTTTAGATGTCTCAAACTTCATCAGCTCAACATACTTTTTAGTGATAATTTATAACACCCTGTTCCCCACTTAGAATGTTATTTAATTCAATTTAAGTTCTCACAAATTAAATGTCTTCTGAAAGAGAACCAAGAAAGAGAGAGTGGGAGTCCTCATCCTCAGAATCAATATCGAATTCAAATATGGATACAGACTAGTCATAATAATCTAGGCACTGTGTTTTTTCTCTGAGCTAGATAAGGATGCTGAAGGAATGGGACGTTTTTCTGAAGTGGAAGACATCAAAGGAGCTCAGAGGAACTGCTGAAACTCAAGTCAGCTGTTGCTATAAAGGAGAATATGTGAATACATCCTCTGTTGTATTCCTTTGTTAAGGCAGTAAGGTGTTGGGGGGACATGCATGCTAGCAGCTCTAAGTGATGGGGCTGGGATAATGGCAAAGGTGTTTACCTCAGAAACATGAGGAATACGGTATAATTTTCACCTGTGGTCACTGCCTGATTATTAGCTAGGTATATAATAGTCTGCCAACTAACTGTCTCATATTTCCCTATGAACCTGTAGAGCAGGTAGAAGAATCCTAACATTAACAGCTAGAAAAGGATGTCTTGTTCAGTACAACAGACTTGAATATCTGAACATCACCTGCCCTAATGGTATGTCTAATAATGGATCCATAATATTTACTTTTTAATGTTATGAGTAGAGGATTTCCAGTCTTTATTTCATTCTTTTCACTAGTTTTTGTTCACCAGGTATTAAGCTTTGGATGCAGATTTATGGTGATCCAAAGGAAAGCAACAAAACTAGGAGCAGGAATTATGCAATTATTTTCATGTGTTTTAAGAATCTGTATCTATAACTCATCTGTTGAAAATGTTCTTATTAAATATACTAGCAATTTTTATTGTTAACAGTCAAGACTCTCTCTTAAACAGAAAAGGTACTGTAAAATTTAAATCTTTTGTAAGAATCTTGCGAAAAGTACCACATTTTCTTATTTATTATTTGTTAACCGGGGAAAGTCCAACTTGGAACAAAGCCAATTTTCAGCAGAGGCCCAGAGAGAAATGCTCCAGATGCATGTCTTTGTAATGTGGGAGGAAACCCACACAAACACAGGGAGGAAGGACATGCATACTCTGCACAGAAGGCATTCCAACTGAGAATCGAACCAAAGAACCTCTTGCTGTGAGGCAACAATACTACCGCTGCGCCACTGCACTGTCCAAATGATCTTTTTTTCTTCTTGGGCATCATTAGTAAAAGCTCAAAACCTAAAATATCAGTCTCCAATTGCAGCAAGAAAATAAGGGAAAATATGCACTGAACTCTGCCAATCTCAAGACCTAGAAGCAACCTGTGAATGAGAAAATTAATGAAAATTAATGTGTGTGTGTATATATACATACATATATATATATATATATATATTGTACAATATATATATATATATATATATATATATATATATATATATTGTACATTACAATCTGCTTTCTCATTAGTATGTACATATACAGTTTTTCTACATAACTAGTCTGAACTTCTCTGGTATTGTTTAAATTCCCATATTTTTGTTTGTGAAGTATTTTGTATTTTACCCAGACTGAGCCTGAAACTGAAAACAAATACAATAAATAAATGAATGAAAAAATAAATAAAAAGAATAGCAGGTCAACAGTTAATCACTCTGTCTTATGTAGTTTCTCTCTAACGGCCATGGCTTGAGATGCCATCCAACCATCCATGAGGTAGTTCAGCTGCTGAAAAAAATCAGTCTGAGGTTCTGATACCTGCTTTTGGCTATTACTCAAACATATGTGCAATTCCTACAGCAATAAAATCTCAATTTCAGTAATAATTAAAGCAAGAATACATGAAATGCTCTGGACACTGGTCAATTTAATGTTTTTATTCTGCATTCTTAAAAAAGTGACTGCACACTGGTTGATGTAGCATTCTTATTACATTTTTTATCTTACTGGTATTTGATTAATAGTTTTATTCTCATTTTATACTATTTGTTCTGCATGTAATTGCTAACTGCACGTGCTCGTAGTCTTCAGTTTTACATATTTAAGCTATGGGCAAACGTTGCTTTTACCTTGAAAAGAAAATGTATGGAGCAAAACCCTGAAACTTTTGACACAATGTAATAATATTTGAATAATATCTTATGGTCACGATATACTGCTCTTCACATACTAACAACAACATAAACTGACACCAGAAAGTAAATGAAAGCAAAAGGTACAGGCAACAATTAATTGTGGAAAACAAAAGCTTGCATTAAGAAGTAAGCCAGCTCACCAAACACAATTAAACAAACTGTATTTTGCTTCAAGTGAGTTAAAACTTGGTTTATAAAAAACAATCCCTTTTACTCCAAGACCACCTGCAAGCAACATATACATATATATTGCTTTACTCTGAGACTCAACAGTCTCAGATCTTGTTATTTTTAGTAAAAAGGTTGCAGGGAGCATAGCAATTCACAGAAACAAAGAACTCTCTGGAGGAATTCTCCAATTGCTTTTTTGCTTGGGAAAAATGTAAGAATTACTTTCTGGTATGTTTTGTTGAATGAATGAGTATTGTGGAACTGGTGCCAACAAGAAACACTTTATTTAAATTATTCATTCTGATTATTATTAAATGTATAAAACCTTTATATTATGTAATCTGAGTTGTATATTATGTGTGCATATTTCTTTATAAATACAGACACACAGATCCACAGGTACACAGACACACACAATTTGCAAAACATCTGTCAACTGTATCTCTCCCCATCAGTTCTAAAGTTCATTTGTTGCATGTAATACTTGCATCCTCAGTTTGACAAAATTTATGGCATAAGGTAACAAAGTGGGGCAGTAGTTAACATTAATGCCTCACAGCTCTTAGTCCTTGAATTCAATTCCAGTCTGGGTGCCTTTTGTTCACAGTCCACATGTTCTGTGTCCACATGGACATTCACTGGGGGACTCTTGTTTTCTCCATCAGTGTGTGTGTGTGTGTGTGTGTGTGTGTGTGTGTGTATGGGTTTGTGTGTGTGTGTGTGTGTGTGTGTGTGTGTGTGTGTGTGTGTGTGTGTGTGTGCGCATGTGTGTGTGAGTGTGTGTGCACTCACACATGCACACATCTTTTAACAGTAAATGTCATTGAAGCACTCTGAACCATTATACATAGAAGGATCTGATTGACTGTTTCACATTTGTTCCATAGAACTTTATTCGAGCTTGTAGTTGCTTTCTATTCTTAATATGATCTAAGTGACTGCACAAATAAATTATAAGGATTTCTAAACTATCTAAATCTAAAAACTATATCATTTAATTGCTTAACTCAAAATCACATTCTTTATGACTAAACTGTCATAGCTGTTAATGGTAGCAATCAACCATGTATTGATTCCAAGTAGGCTTCTATAATTTGCTTCTAATTTACTTTCAATACGCACTGTTCTGTCCTGTTACCGTACCTTATACCTTTCATGCAGACACAATTTATATATCATTTAGGTAAATGTAAGTCTTTTACCATTATGAAATAGACAAGATTTATAATCTCTGTCAAACCTCCATCAGTAATTTTAGGTCTAATTTCTTAACTTTATTATCTCTGTATATAACAATTAATGTTACCATGTCACCCATACTGTGTTTTCATTTTTGGTCATTTGGACATCACCTGCTTTAGTCATCCATCCTTCAGTTCATGCTTCTGACCTCTTCCTTCCCTCCATTCTACTTAAATGTGATAGTAAGAAATGACTGTTAGGAGGACAGCAAATGTGCTTGCTTTGGATTTTAATGCCCTTACTATCACCTGGTTTGTTTATTTATTTATCCTTTATTGACTCAGGTTAGTCCCACTAAGCTAATGGCCTCTTTTCTGGAGAAATTCCGGTAATCACAGCCACAAAGGTAAAAAACGCACTCTCCAAAGTTAAGAATACAGCATGCATGAGACCAGACGACATCCCAGGCTGTGTACTACATGAGTTACAAAATGAACTGGCACCTCACCTAAGTGTCATGTTTAATCATAGTCTCACCTCAGGCTTCGTGCCCAATGAGTGGCACACAGTTACAGTTATCCCACTCCACAAGGGGGGATCCCAGGAGCTATCATCCCATCAGTCTAATGAGCCTGATCTGCAAAGCATTATCATGGAACTTATAAACAAAGACATTGGCAACCTTCAAACGCTGGACCCCACCCAGTTTGGTTTCATAAATGGCCGATCTTGTCTCCTCAACCTTATTTACTTCTTCAAATCAGTCTCCAGGGCTGTGGACGAGGGCAAGGTGGTCCACACAGCCTATCTGGACCTTGCCAAGGCCTTCAACACCATCCCCCACTCTGGAATCATAGAGAAACTTACTAAGCTGGGCATTAATCCCTACGTCACTCGATGGGTTGCCAACTGGCTTACTAACAGAACTCACACTGTAAAAGTAGCAGACTCAAAATCCAGCACCAGACAAGTGACAAGTGGAGTACATCAGGGTTCAGTCCTAGGACTGCTCTTGTTTGGCATCTACTTCTCTGAAGTACATGCCACCACTAAGGGACTCTGACTAACAAAGTTCGCAGATGAATGCCAACTGGGAGCCATTATTGAATCCCCAAATGATGTGGATATTCTACAAAAGGGCCTTACAGAAGCAGATGCTTGGTGCCAGAGCCATGGACTTAAGCTCAATGCCAAGAAATGCATAGTTATCCACTCTGGGAAAAATATTTACCCATGAATTACCACATAAGTGGCAGTACACTAAACACTGAAAGTGTGATAAGGGACTTAGGGGCACAGGTGGACGGTGGTCTCACCTTTGATAACCACATCGCCACAACAGTCAGGAAATCCTTCTATGTGGTGCACCTCATCACCAAGGGCTTTTCATCCAAAAAAAAAAAAAGGAGGTCATTGTTCCACTGTACTCATCGCTCATTAGACCCATTATAGAGTACAACGCCTCATTTGGTATGTACCTCACAAGACATCTGCAACAACTGGAAAGGCCACAGAAATACCTCACTAAAGGAATCACAAGCCTAAAGCAGATGCCCTATGCTGGCCGTCTAAAAAAACTCCAGTTATACTCTGTTACATATTGCCTACTCAGAGGCGATCTCTGCTTAACATACAAGGCCATGTCAAACCCAGAGCTGTTGGACATGCTACACTTAAAGAAATCCCAATCCCTCAGAGCCACATGCTCCAGGGATCTAAATCTGGTCATCACAATGAACAAAACATGCTTGAGGGATAGGTTCCTGACCCAGAGACTCCCCATACTCTGGAATAAACTGCCCATACATGTCAAGCTGAGCGCCTCTTTGCCCTCTTCAAAATGGAGCTTGATGATTGGATGGGTGATAGGAAATTCACCCCGAGGATCACGTCAGTTGCCCTGCTAGACAGTGGACCAGGGAAGTAAATATTCTGGGAAGAAATAGCCAGGGAATTGTTATGGCTAGTCTTGTATAGTTCCTAGGGTTGATAGCCTAGTACCTACCTATGAACCTATGAGATCTCAGGTGGTAGTTATACTACTAATGGAAATTTGGCCAAGGCATCAGGAAACTTCCCCTACTCGTTGAAGCTGCCAGATGGCGCCAGAGGACTCCTGCAGCAAGGAAGAGGCCTAAAGGAAACAGCAATATGGAGGAGGAGAGAAAAGCTGTGAAGAGAGTGGATGTGGGAAGTGAGAATTTGTGGAAAAATATGTTCAACATGGAACTTCAGAATGTAAATAAAGATTCTTGTGTGGCTGATGTTACAAATGAGCAGTATTTAGCTGTCTCCATGGAAAATGTAAGTGAGTATGATGAAGTGGGGCGGATAAAAAACTGGTAACAAGAGGGCTTGCGGATGATGTTCAGTTAAAAATAATTGAGCAGGATGATGCAGATGACAGTTCTGCTATTTCATGGGATGAGCTGGCAGATAACATTTTTGAAGTGCCGAGGATGGTAATGTGGAAAAGAAACCAGGTGATGTGTCAGCAAAGAATGCAGTGGTTAAAACATATGCAGTGGTGACAGAAAGTGAAAAAAGGAAAGCAGCAACAAACTAAGGTGTCTGATTTTGTGGCAGCAAGATAATGTAGTAACTAAAACATATACGCTGTGACAGCAAGCAAAAAATAGAGCAGCAATAAGCTGTAAGTAAAACTGTTTTTCCAAAGAAGAGAAGGCTATCTCTGAGAATCAGAACAAAAGAATGACACTGTAATAGACAGGTATTATGTATGGAACAATTTGATAACTGCTTTGAGTTTTAAAGCTTATTAAATTCAGTCTTTTATACATACTGGGACAGAGAGTTTTTGTGAGTTAACATTTGAAATTGATGGGTGTTGAAATTTTTGGAACTGTGTTACTTCTGTTTAGCAAAATAAGGACATTTAGCCATAGAACAATAATTTGTTTTCTGGAAGTAACGTAAATGTAAAAAAAAGGGGGGGAAAATCACTTTGCAGTTTAGGACTAAACAGCTGGAAGAAGACAATGCTAAAAAATGTGTGCAGGGCCTGGATGGAAATATAATATGAAACTGTTGATAATATTGTGAAAGTTAAAGATGAGAGAAGCTTATGGAATAGACAGTGAAGGTTGGAAGATGTTTTGAAACATGGTGAAACACTAGCCAAGTGTTATTTTAAGACTGGTCATGCACGGACATATGCTGGACAGCCTAAATCATATTTCTTATGTGGGGACTGTTATCATGTAATTAATGATTGTGACAATGTACAATGTAAACAGTGTGGAAAGAAAGGACATATAGCAAGAAGGTGTATGGCTGAATGCAGATTGTGTGCAAAAAGGACACTTTTGAGTGGACTATCAAGAGCAACCAGTAAACAATGACAAATAAGGAGTAATGGAAGAAAACATACATGAAACCAATGACAGGATGGGGAGAGAGTGAATTAGGTAAAGAAAAAACTGTACATGAAGAAAAAATATGATGGGGATAAAACAGTGAAAATACTAGCTGCAACACTGGTAATGGGAAGATTAACTGTTGTGAATGTGAGCTGGAGAGAACATGTTTATAGAAATGGAACATTATATGCATATATAACTAGCAAGGTAGGAGAGAATCGGTTTCACTGAATATTAAACTATGTGGTGGTTAACATGAAAATTATAAATGCAGGGGACTTTCATTGTGATTTAAGGGGGAAATGTAAAAAGAAATGGAAAGATGTACAAAAATGCAGGCAATGATAAAATGTGATAACTTAGCTGTGTTGAACAAAACTCAATGGTCTTATAGAAGGGGGCACAAATTGATTATTTTTGTATTATCAGAAGGATAGGGTGTAGACAATGGTGATACAGTTATGATGGGTATTTTTCACACCATTTAGCAATATGGAAGGAGATGATGGAAGGAAGGGACTACATTAACATAGGAAAGGGGGGTAAGTGGGAAGTATTGTAATTATGGAAGGATCACGGAACATGAAAGACATCTATAAAAACTGGTCTGAATGGTGGATTGAATTTAAAAAGAAGCATACATTTTTTCAGTGGCAGGAAAATGTAAGAAAAGATGAGAAAGTGAAATATGGAAAAACTTATAGAAATATGTTAGAGAATAATACAAGAGAGTATTATGGTATGAAAAAAATAAATAAATAAATTGAGAAAAAAAATAAGATGTTATTTTTAAACAGGGATATTATTTACAAGGGAGAAGGGAGGAGGTGTCTGTATGTTTGGGTAAAATTGTAAAGGAGGATACTAGCATAATGAAGAAAATAAAAATGTAAAAGGAAAGGTAAAAAAGAACACAAGAACAAATTATGAGCATTGCGGTACAGCATGTAGAGGACATGTATAAGAGTAAAACGAAAATGAGAAAGGCTGAAAAGTAAAAGAAAAAGTTAAGGAAGAACTTGAAAAAGAAATTATTATTAGTGAATTAGATGAAGCACTTAGGGAAGTAAATGTTTATTCTGTATCAGGCACAGATAGTATAGAGTATGGAATGGACAAGAAATTAATGGATTAGCAAAGAGAGTATTTTGTAAATGTACTGAATGAATGGTTGAAGGAAGTGTTTGTTTATGAAGAATTATATTGTGGGATATTACAATTTATATGCTAGAAAGATGAGGAAAATGAAATAAAAATTGGAGACCAATCACACTAAATGAAACAGATTACATTTTTTTGAGAATAATACAGATGAGAATGTAAAGAATGATGAGGGATATTACGGAGGAAAGTATATATGGTATAACATGGAAGGGATGCCAAAGAATTGTTATTGGTTGTGTGAACATTTGTGGGTGATATTATAAGTAAAAGGGAGGATGTGAATATAGTAGGTAATATTAGCAAGGCATTTGCTACACTTGGACATTCTACTTCGTGGGATGTTTTGGAGAAGTCTGAAATAGATGATAATAGAATTAGGACAGTGTGTATGCCAGCATATCAAAATAATTCGCATCCAGATCAAGTGAGGTCATTGTTCCCCTGTACTCTTCACTTATCAGACCAATGATTGAGTACAATGCCCCATTCGGGATGTATCTCACCCGACACCTGCAGCAATTGGAGAGACCCCAAAAGTTCCTCACCAAAAGGATAAAGGGACTCCAAAATCTGTCATATGCTGCCAGACTGAAGAAACTCCAGCTCTATTCAGTCGCATACCGTCTGCTCAGAGGTGACCTGTGCCTGACATACAAGGCCATGTCCAACCCGGAATTAATGGACATGCTCCACCTCAAAAAATCCAAATCTACCAGATCCACTAGAGCAAACGACTTAATCCTTAGCACGGATATAAATAGGACATGCTGGAGGGATAGATTTGTCACCCAGAGACTCCCTATGTTGTGGAATAAAATCCCGGTCCATGTGAGGCAGAGCACCTCGCTGGCTCTGTTCAAGAGAAATTTTGACCGGTGGATGGGAGATCGTAGGTTTACCCCGGGAATCATCTCTGTGTCACTGCTGGACAGAGGCACAACAAACTAATGGGCACAGTATTTTTTAACATAAGGGGTGGCGTAAGCCACAAAACTCTGGGCTAGGCTTATAAATGCCTTAGGGCAGACAGCCTAGTATAAACCTATGAACCTAATAGAGTAAGAGTGTTAGTGAATGGGTGGCTGAGTAAAGAAATAAGCATGAAGTGTGATATAGGACGAAGATGTCAAATGAGTGGAATATTGTTTTTTTTTTTAAGTAAAAACTTGAAGATAAAACAGAAACATAACATAATGAACAAAAATAATACACAGATAAATATTCACAAGAATCTATAACAATAAAACTATATATAAAATTAACAGAATTGCTAACAATCAATATTTCTGAAAAAGACTGTTACGTTTTAGCCAGGGTTTATAAGCATATGTAACATTACAAGTGTGACACTTGTGCCCTGGCCCAGCAATCAAGGAGCCTCAATTCTCACCACTAACACCAGTGAGGGGCGTCTCACGTAGGAGGAAAGGATAACAAATACACACAGTAAAGTGCAATTTCCCTTAAGAGCACACAGAGATCACAGTAAGTCCGGGGCTGGTTGCTCCCTTGCTCTCCAGGTCCCCAATAAGACTCCCCACTGGCACAGCTATAGGGTCTAGATCTCAGCCTAGTGGGCAAGCTAAAACCTCCAGCACCCTCTCTGTACAACCAGTGCTTCGTGTCCCTGCCCAAGTAGCTCACACACACACACACACACACACACACACACACACACACACACACACACACACACACACACACACACACACACACTTTGAGAAGAGTTTATATAACCACGCAGACACTCCTGGGGAAGGCTGGCACAGGCTCTCCAGCTGTGCCCCTTTTACCCAGACTATACGGTAGAAATCACTGCCATCACCCAACTATGCAACTGAACAGCAAGGTTTATTTGGAGTGACTTGGACAGTAATCACTATATACATGCATTGTACTCAAGAGCTTAAATTAACTCTACACAAAACAGCCACGGTTGAAAGGTTTAAAAATATTAAATAATAAATACTAAAAACACAAGACAATACTTTTTACTACACAGTGCTAGTCTAGAGTTCAGAGATCACAGAGAAATACTTAAAATAATTCAGTAGTACAGTTCTGACATCACAGAAAAAAACTTAGTTTAATATTTTTACTTATTAGCTATTTCTAAGAGAAAGCACAAATCTAAGATAAACTTACACATAGAGCAAAACAGTGTGGGTGAGTTGGATGGTCAAGACATAAATGCTTAATGATCTCTGATTCTCTCTGTTTTTAAAATCATATTCCTGGTTTACATTACATCATTCTTCACACTTTCCTAGGGTTTCCAGGCTAACAGGCTACATTCTTTAGTAAGCTCACACCAGGTCAGGAAGCAAAGCCATTAAGGGCATTTATGCATGCAAATTCTGGCCATTACACTGGCCTTAAAACAATAGCAGGAATTCCTTCACCTAGGCACTAAAGGCGGAGGCGTGTCCATATTCATTAAGGATATCCACACCTCCAGGCTAGTTGCACAGCATAATGCATCCAAGATTATTCAAGTGCAACTAACTCTGGGCAAGACCGCAATACAAATTGTAGCTTGCTACAGACCCCCCACCATGCCCCAGGATTCCCACTCCTCATTTCTTGATACACTGGAAAGTATTAGGGTACAACCCAACACCCTAATAATGGGCAATTTCAACTACCCCACCATTAACTGAGAAAACTACTCATGTACCAACTCTTTTGCTCAATGTTTTCCAGAATTCATAAATTCCAATGCCTTGGATCAACTTATTCACACCCCCACCAGGGGCAGCAATATCCTAGACCTGGTCATTACCAACATGGGAAACCGGTGTTCCACACCAGAGGTCAATTCCTTGTTGGTCAGATCTGACCACAAGCTAATCAGCCTAGACATCCACATCCCACCCCTACCCCCAATTAGGGAAACCATCGTAAAAAACTTCTCCAAAGCCAACTTCACACTTCTTAAGACAGAAGTGGCAAACTTCACGACACCCATGCAGATGGAAAATAGAGGTATGACTGCTGAATCCTACACAAATGCACTTTATAAGCACTTACACGAGTGCATGGATCATGCTATCCCTGATAGAACCAAGATGTTATCCTCCAAAAAAAGGAAGCCAATCTGGTGGTCCTCTGCCATAAACAAACTACCTCTGGTTAGGTCTAGAATTAAAGACACCACACAATTTCTTAATGTTATCCAGGATACACAACTAGAACCAAATTGGTATCTATGTATGCTAGACGTCACCTCGCTATACACCAGCATTTCACATTGGGCAGGACTAGAGGCTATCCAATATTGGCTGGATAGATCAGGATTATACACTCCTGGTTTTAATACATTATTAGTTTGTTTGATGGAATATGTGTTGTCCAAAAATGTTTTCTATTTTAATGGGGGATGTTACTGGCAGATCCAAGGTGCGATGATGGGAGCATCATTTGCCCCCATCCATGCCGACCTTTTCATGGGTTATTTGGAGGAACAACTGATATATGATAGCAATCATGATATATTCTTGGATGAAATAGATATTTGGAGATGCTATCTGGATGACTGTTGGGTGGTGTGGCAGAGGGATGTGTTCTATACAAAGGAGTTCATAGAATATCTCAACAAAAACAAATGGGGGATCCAATTTACACTTAATATTAAACATCATAATATCACCTTTTTTGGATATCTCCATTACTAGACAGATGGATCACACACTTGAAACACAGGTATACAGAAAGTTTCCACAGTATAACACCTTACTGCATGCCTCTAGCCATCACCTGCGCCACATCATCCGAAACATTACCAAATCTCAATATCTATGCATTAAGCAGATTTGTTCCTCTGAACAATCTCATGGGCCCTGCCAATATAATCTTACCCAAAGATTTCTCAACAGAGGCTATCGAGCAGAATATTTGAATCAGGCACAAAGTTTTGTTGACCAACAAGACAGAAGTCAGTTATTGCAATATAGGGACCAAACCATTTCCAAAAAACAAACCTCACAACCCATCAGGTTAGGAACTACCTTTGGATGCAACACAAATTGGTTTAGAGACATTGTTAATAATCATTGGGATATTCTAATGGCCCATGAAAAACTAAGTAATTGTCTTAGACCTCATTATTTATTTTCATATCGGAGAGGTAGAAACATTAACTCACATTTTACACACTATAAACATCATACTGAGCCGACCAAACAACAAACCACTTTGTTTGGAGATAGACTGTTGGGCTGTATAGCATGTGGTCATTGCCATGCTTGTAAACCATAGGTTATCCAATGCACTATATAAAAATACTTTGAAACACAAAACTGCTAAGTTCACATTTACTATTATTGACAAAATTGAATGTAACAAGACATGTAAATCAGGATGGCATTCTATTTTAAATCAAAAAGAGTCAGGCTGGATCATCAGGTTAGGTGCACTATTCAGTCCTGGCCTGAATGAGTTAAGCTAATTTGCTTAATTACTTAAACAATGAATGGATGATTGTAATCAATTCTTCTGCCTTTTTTCTTATATACGCCTGTGGAATTGTCTATTCACATTAATGCACTGAAGAATGCTATTACTCAGCTGAAACCAGTTTGCTACCTATGGACTTTTTGGGTTTGCCCTAATAAATATATTTTAAGATTTGATTGCAACTTCTCCTGGTGCTGGATATCTTATTTTGGATTCTACATTATGGTTTAATCTGTGCACCCTGTCTCCTTGCATGTATTTGGTTCAGCCATAAGAGAATCACCACAATAATCTTTGGAGAGTCCTTCTGAATCTTCACAATGACATTGGATATTAGTGGAAATTATGGAAAAGTATACAGGAACATTTTTTCCTGTGAAAAAAAGTGCTGTCATAAGTAAAGATTAGCTACAAATGGTGGTAACTAAGTAAAGATTATTTTGAGCTGGGGGCACAGGATCTTAATTGCTTAGACCTAGCAAGACCTTATTAAGTTGGTCTGAGTTGTGCCTGAGATTTCGTGTATGTGGCATAGACAGGCAAGACACTGGTACTGAGTGGAATTCTTACTTCATCTCAAATGAAATGGTACAAAAATATGGTTTATTTATATATTTTTTAATTACATCAATTTAAGTAGTCAGTGTCATTCCAGAGGATTCGTTATATGTTAGCATGGTATGAGATGCTCAACAGTCCACCTTGTTTTGCTAAGGATAGCCTGCATCTGTCATCCCAAGGCTTCTGCAAACTGGCTAATGCCTTTGGTGTCGCTGTTTTTTTTTTTTTCAGGCATAGTCCAGATAATGGACTTGCAAACATAACAAACAAACACAACCCCAAATTAGATCATATTAAGTTTGCTGTTCACAGTGCCAAAAGTCTCACCAATAAATTTCCTGTTGAGGTTATCCGGCATTTATGAAAAGATTAATATCTGTATAACTACTGAAAATGGTTTAAATGAAAGAAAGCACTTCCCCCACACCTGGATTTTGTGCCTTTTATGCCATTAGACCTGATGGAAACTGCAGTGGTGTATTTAAATGTGTCAAACAAAGGAACACCACCCTATAATGACTCTGAAATTATTTAAGATGGGAATTTTCATTCAGATCTAACTGATGTTGCTGACCCACACCACATACTACTTAATCTGAGCTTAGTTACAGGTTTTGTCCCCCATGAGTGACACAATGCTGTTGTGATATCCACAGATAAGGACAGCCATACCACTGACCCTGGAAATTATAGACCCATCAGCCTGACTAGTCTCATTTGAAAGGCCACTGGTCTCATAAACTATGATACTAAATAATCTCATTAGAGTTGACCCTCAACAGTCTGGCTTTGTCAAGGGAAGATCCTGCCTAACAAATCTGGATAGCTGCTTTGAGAGTCACACAGGCAGTTGACAGAGCATATCTAGACCTGGGCAAAACACAACTAACAGAGCAACACTAGTAGCTTTATCTCTCAGCCTAGCACCATAGTGCAGAGGGATGGGGCTCCAACAGTGGCCTGGGTGGTCTAAGTTTGATTAGCAGGCCAGATACTGGATAAGACAGACAGGAAGGGGAGAGGACTGAAGGGGTATGGCTTGCTCATCTTGCTTGTGGAGTACACTGGGTAATGAAATTTATCCAATGGAGAATGGGGAAACATGTGCTTCAGGGCAGGGCTACTTGATGGCAATGCTCTTAAATCATTACATCCAAGTGATGCTTCCAGGTGATTCTGCAGTTAACTCCTACTGACACCTGTAGGCATCAAATATTGTTTGTTCATAGTGGCATCAATAATTCCAAAACCATGCTATGTACAAGGATTTTAAAAATTTTGTCTTAAAGTTTACACAATTGCAAACAAGACTGCATTAATATTTGACCTCTGTCTAGTGCAGGTAAATAGATATTAACTGGGTTATTTTTGTGATATTAATTTATATAGATGTAATTTTCACATTTTTCTAAATATTTCAACAGCCAAGTAAGACTGACAGAACTCTTTAGACTCATGTGAAAGCTCTTAGCTAGATTAATAAAATGCTGCTGACAGTATGTGTGTAACTTGAGTGGTTGCCGAGACTGTATAAGTTGTTTACAAAATATTACAAATGTAATAGTTACCGTGTTTACTATGACTTATAAAATTTGGTTTAAAACAGAGAACCTAAAAATACTACTACTATAAAAATAGTTTGTGCTGAAGAGTTTGCCATTGATACTCCTTTCATGACCTCTCTGGTTCCAGAGATATGAACATTTGTTTGAAATGTGAGGATATAATTTGATTCTGTGAAAAGGCTTAGGCTCCGCCCATTGGAAGTTGCATTGCAAGCTTCCTGAGCTGCACTGGAGTGAAAGAGTTAATGGAAGCAGGAAATAACTAGTGCAGTCAGCCCATTGCTCACCTTCTTCCCTTGTGTGGCTAAGTGTGTACGATTGACAGAGAGCTTAGGTAAAAACCCTAACCATCACTGAAGGCTGCCTTAATGATGGTCTCTCCCATTCGACCCACAATGGGTGATGGAGAACAAATGGACTGGAAGAAGACTGATTATCATCAGACAGTGGGGGAAAGAAAAAAAATGCTACAAGTGTTATGCCAAGTCCTTTTGTGGTGTATTTCCGAGGCACTTTTTTATCTGTTTTTCAGCATTGAACCATTTGTGTTCCCTCTTGCCTGTAGTATTCATTCCTCTGTCTCACTGGCTCCGGTACCAAACATCAGTGTACAGATATCCACTTTCTGTGGAGTGGATGACATCATCTCCTCTTTTAGCGTCACTGATAAGATGCGAGAATTTGTGAAGAATGATGTCAAGTCCTGGGATAGGCTTTCACTTTTATGCAGCCCTAACTTTGCCACCAATAACCTGTCCCATCTGCTTGTGATACAATGAATTATCATGCCTTTTAATATTATTTGCAGTAAATATGCATCACCTGTGTAAGACTCTAGCACAATACAAGGCCCTGCTGTTATAAAAGTATAACTTACTGCTATGTATCCCCTTCAACAGGTATACTAGGAAGTGGCAGAGCAGGTTTCCTGTTGAAATGTCAGCACTTGAAATGCTGAGTGCTGACAAGCCCCCAAAAAAGAAAGAAAGAAAATCCAGGACAAGACAGAACATTGTTCTTCTCCTTTAAACTTCATTTTTGCAGGGGGGGGGGCAAGCCTCCTCCAACTTACATATACAAACTCTGAGATTGTCATAACTCCAGAAAAAGGAATAGTCAGAGAAATGGCCATCTTGGACTTAGCATATGAGTTTATGAAAGTTTGCTTTTCGGTCCATTCAGTCTCCATACTTTAGGACTTGCTCTAGTGGGTCCCAACATTTCGAACTGTTGCTAGCTGGGGAATGCAAGACCTAGGGCTAGCTAGTAACTGATTGAAACAGCAGAAAGAAAAACTAAAGCACAGTACAGTTGTGTAAAATCTTACCATAACAGTACATGTCCTTGCCTTCACCGTTGCAGTATACATTACAAATGGGATTCCTTGCCATGAAGCCCACTGTCTGGCCAGTTTACCAAAGTCAACCATTGCTTTAAAGTATGCTGAATGTCACCTACACACTTCTTGCATTGCATAGGACATAAAGGTGATGTTCGGGCGCACCATCCTCAGAAATGATTGTCCCAGAAGGAACAGCAGTTCAAGGAAAACCAAAGAGAACCTGCAAATCCAGGAAGGAAAAAAAAGACTAGGGGCATGGAGGGAGGGAGTGAATACTGCAGAGGTGAAGGTAAGGACATCTACTGTTATGCTAAGATTTTACACAACTGTACTATGTCCTTACATTCACTGCTGCAGTATTCATTACAAATGGGAGAATGTCAAAGCTCAGGAAGAAACTTGGGAGGAGGAAGCAGCAGTAGAGCCCTCTAAGAAGCCATGAAGAATGGAATCAGCAAAACCAGCTCTAGCTCTGGAGATACCATCCAACTGGTAATGTTTGGTAAAGGTACGCACAGAAGTCCAGGTAGCAGCCTCAAGGATAGAATTGATGTCTAAGCCCTTGAAAAAAGCACCAGAAGAGGCCACAGCTCTAGTAGAATGAGCATTTACTGAAGGAAGGCTCTCGCCAAGAAACGTGTAACAAAAGGAAATAGCCTTTGAAATCCAAGCAGAAATAGTTTGCTTGGAAACAGCCAAACTTAAAGACCTAGGATGAAAAGAAACAAACAAATGGTCTGATTTCCTGATAGCTTTAGTTTTATTCAAATAAAATCTGAGCTGTCTATACACATCTAAGGTATACAGCACCCTTTCACTGTCAGATTGCGGAGAGGGGAAAAAAGTAGGCAAATTAATAGACTGATTAAGTGACAACTCATTAACCACCTTGGGCATGAAAGAAGGTGCAAGGAGACCCTATCCTCAAAAAATATCAAAAAAGGGAGGACAAGCCATAAGGGCTTGCAACTCAGACACCCATCTGACAGAAGTAAGAACTAATAAAAGAATTGGAATATTCAGGAACTATTCTAAGGCTAATCTTCTGCTATTAAGTGGTAACCTGGCAAAATGTCAAGCCCCCATAAACCCTGCAAACACAGCTGCCTATCCAGAACTGTTCATAGAAACCCTGTACAATCATGTTAATGGCTGCATAGAGGCAGTTGTACCTACCAGGAAGAAGTGCAGAACTAACTCAAAAAACAAGCCACCCTGGTGGAATCACAAAATCAATAGGCTATATGACAGGAGGAAGAAAATCATGGCAAATCTAGGAGGAGAAGCACCCAGCAGGATAAAAGCATTCTCATCAAACTAAGCAAACTCAGAAGACAAATAAAGTCTACCAAAGCCAAATTTGAGGAAAGTTTTGCCTCTCAGGACAACCACAAAGCATTATTTACCCATGTCTGTAACCTCAAAAGGCAATACACAATTGTGTGCAGAGCTCATTGTGAATGGAGCCACCAATACTGAACCAGAAGATATAACAAACCTCCTGGATGATAAATTCAGCTCCAACTTTACCCCTCTCCCCCCACTCAACCTTCCCTCAGGAAATATCATCAAATATAACTCCCCCTACTATCACCAGGGAACAGGTCCTTAATGCTTTCTCTAAGACCAAGAACACTGCATCAATGGGCCCAGACAATATCCCAGGAGTCCTTCTAAATAGCATGAAACATTGCCTATCAGGACCTCTGGAATTACTATTTAACTGTAGCCTCCAAACAGGCTTCATGCCTCATGAATGGAGAAAGGCAACAGTCATCCCTCTGCACAAAGGTGAGCCATCTACAGACCCTGGAAACTACAGACCCATAAGTCTCACTAGTGTTATATGTAAAGCAATGGAAATAATTATCATGGAGATGATCAATGGAGATATAGCAAACCTCCAGATACTGGACCCAACCCAGTTTGGTTTCGTCAAGGGCAGATCATGCCTACTCAACCTGGTGGACTTCTTTAAGAAGTTCACCAAAGCAAATGGATGAGGACAAAATTGTTCACACTGCTTGCCTTGACCTGGCCAAGGCATTTGACATAATACCCTACTCAGGCATTGTTGACAAACTCAGAAGGTTAAGTACAAACCTGTCTGTCACCTGGTGGATAGCCAACTGGCTCACAGACAGGACCCAGGAAGTTAGAATTGGGGAATCCATCTCTACAAAGATGGAAGTCACAAGTGGAGTCCCTCAAGGATCAGTCCTTGGGCCGCCCCTTTTTGTCATTTACTTCTCAGAAATCAAGACCAATGTCAGTGGTCTCTGGCTAACTAAGTTTAAGATGATTGCAAATTAGGGGCGGTCATTGAATCTCACACTGACATAAATGTTCTCCAGAAGGGACTGAAACAGACAAACAACTGGTGTCATAGTCATGGACTAAAACTAAATGCCAAGAAATGCATAATAGTTTCCTTTGTGAAGTCATCCATCTCTGGTAACTATCATATTGACAACACACCCCTTAGAGTTAACCCAGTAGCCAGGGACCTAGGGGCACACAGAGAGTAATCTAGCCTTTGACCATCATGTGTCTGCAGTGGTGAAAAAATCATTCTGTGTTGCACAACTTATAAACAAAGGTATGGCATTTAAGTCCAAGGAAGTCATTGTTCCACTGTATTTGGCATTCATAAGACCTATCAGTGAGTACAATGCCCCGTTTGGTATCTACCTAACCAGGCATATCCAACAATTGGAATGTCCACAGAGGTTCCTCACTAAAAGAATACAGGGCATAAGAAAATGTCCTATGCAGACCACCTCAACGCCATACCCCTGTATTCTGTCTCCTACAGGGTTTTGAGAGGAGTTCTATGTCTGGCATAGAGGGCATTGTTAGACCCTATTCTAGTGGACCTCCTGCATATCCATGAAACAAACAGCACCAGAATTACCCATTCAAAAGACTTAAACCTTGCCTGGGATATAAATAGGACATGCTGAAGAGATAAGTATGTATCCCAGAGACTACCCAGTCTATGGAACAGGCTCCCCCGTCCATGTGAAGCAGAGTTCCTCCCTAACCCAATTGAAGTGCAACTAGGACAATTGGATGGGAAACCGGAAATTCATCCCTGGTTTGGCACCTATGTCTCTAATGGACACAGGTAACATGTAAATGGTTCATCTCCCAGGCCCATGCTTACACTTATCAAGGGTATCAGAACTTGTCAGGGATTTGGGACGCATGGCTAGGCTTAAAAAGGCCACTGTGGTTATTAGCCTAGTAAACACCTATGACATGTCTTCCAAGAACAATGTTGCAAGGGAGCTGAAACAGCAGGCTCAAAAGGAGCTTGAGTCAATTTTTAAAGAACAAAATTATGATCCCAGGGAGGAGGAAGGGGGAACAGGCTTCCTGGGAGGTCTAATATTTAAGATGCCTTTAAGAAATTGCTTAGCCTTAAATCTAGAAGCTAATGGGGGAGTTAAAAGCAGATCACATCAGACCTACTGGCTTGTCTGTGGGAGTACTGTGGGGTGAAGCATCTAAAGACCACCCCTACCATCCCCAGACTAATGGTCTTGTTGAGAGGTTAAACTCTACACTCAAGTCCATGCAGACCAGTTTAAAAGGGAGTGGGACAAATATTTGCCCCATCTGGTGTTTGCTTACAGAAAGGTTCCACAGGAATCCACAGTTTTTTCACCCTTTGAGTTGCTGTCTGCACATAGGGTGAGAGGGCCTCTAGATTTAATTTCTGATGAGTGGGAGGGTGACTGTGAATCCCACAAGGAGTCTGTTGTGGCATATGTCTTAAACCTCAGGACAAGGCACAGGGAACTCATGGGCTTGGCAAAGGAGAACCTGGCAAAAGCCTAACAGCAGACAAAGGTCTGGTATGACAGGAATGTTCAAGCTAGAGAGCATGCTGTAGGGCAGTAGGTAATTGTTCTCATTCCCGTCACACACAGCAAGCTGCAGGCAGCTTGGGAGGGACCCTACAAGGTAGTAAAGAAGATCAGTTTTGATAACTATATGGTAGAACTGCTAGGCAGGGCACAAATTGTACCATGTTAACATGATGAAGCCTTACCATGATAGGGAGGCCCTTGTGCTAAGTATTGCCAATAGGAGTCAGGAGGAGTCTGAGGGGGTTCTATGGCTACAGGGAGCCAGCCAGAACAATCCCAAATTATTATGGTAGAGCCTAGGGTTGCAGGCATATGATGGGACAGTACAGCACGGTACTGGGGTCAGAAATGCCAAGGCAGCTGGAATCTCAAGAGATGGAATAAGTAGGATATTCCCAGATAACAATGTTTCTCAAGGGACACTTAAAAAACTAGTTTCAGTTCTCATTGGGTGGAGAAATGTGATAAAATGAGATACTGCCAGCCCAGCTAGCTGGAATTTTGTAAATAATTATATGTCACTTGAAAATATTAAAATGATTTATATAGAAATGCCAGCCCAGCTAGATAGAATTTTGTAAATAATTATATGTCGTTTGTGAACAGTAATATGATTTGTATGCTTGCCTTAAAAATGTAAGAAAACTATATGTTCTGTACTAAGCTTCAAGATTGTAACCACAGTGCACCCTGCTGGAAAAGAGCAGAAATGTATATAAACTATATGTCAATGCATATGTATGATTTCATAGTATAAATTGGGACATACAGAGTTAACTTGCAAAACTCGAAGAAAATAAGTTTCTAAGTAGAGTTTTACGATGTGTTATAAAGTTAGTTTAACTCAGCTAAGGGACAGGATGTCTAGGCTAGGGGCTTCTTTCTACTGTCTGGAAACAGAGGTAATTACAGGTTTTCAAGGTAATTGTTTTATTACATTCAGTTTCAGCCAAGCTTCTAAGAGACAGATGTCAGCTTCTAAAAATTAAGTATTTTTAACAGAGACCTGTTCAGTTTTAAGTTCCTACTAGCCTGGGAAACTTAGGCAGAGTTGACAAGAAAGATGTAATCTGAGATGATTCAACAGTAACGCGTATTATTAATTTAAGATCTATCTGAGAGAGAAAGTGAGGGCATTTTGTATTTTGTTCTGGATCTGACTTCATCACCAACACTTGTCTTGCTCTGTAAGTAAGTTATTTAGGTACAGTGATTTCTCTTAGAGATAGAAATACACTAAGATTAGTCTAGATGTGTTCTATATTTATGTGAGACTATCCTACAATGTTGTTTTAAAACATTTCCTGTGATTCTGAACTCTGTCACTGTGCTGAGTTAATGAGTATTGTCTTGCATTTTTATTATTTACTATTAAATATATTTAAACCTTTCAATTGTGACTGATTTGCTTACAGATATTTAAGCTCTTAGATTACTTTGCATGTATTTGGTAACACTGTACAGGCCACTCTGGAATAGCCTTAGTTTGGTCACACTTACCATTCGGGTAATAGTAGCATTACACAGTAGGATTGGGCAACCTTCGGTAAGGCCCTTTATAGTAGCTGATAAGTAGTGGTTGGTAGCAGTGATAACTACCGTAGAGTCTGTGCAGAAGGGGGCATAGCTAGTGAACCTGTGCCAGCCTTCCCCATGAGTGTCTGTGAGTTTGTACACAATTCAGAGCTCAAAGTGTGTGTGTCAGCTACTTGGGCAGGGACACAAAGCATTGGTTGGACAGAGTGGGTGCTGGAGGTTTTGGCTTGACCACTCGGCTGAGATCTTAATCCTATAGCTGTGCCAGTGGGGAGTCTTATTGGGGATCTGGAGATAGAGGGAGAAACCAGCCCCAGACTGACTGTTTGTGATCTCTGTGTGCTCTTAAGGGAAATTGTCATCCTCCCAATGTGTATGTCTCTCACTGGTGTTAATGGTGAGGATTGAGGCTCCCTGATTACTGGGCCAGTGCACGGGCATCACAATGAATACTGCAGCTGTGAATGTAAGGACATCAATTGTTAAACAACTAAGAAGACACAACCTTCACTAAGGTCTTCTACACTGTTAAATTGTGACAGAAGTAAAAAAATGTGTAGAGTCAAAAATGATAAGCTGATCCTTCCAATAGAACATGCTGGTTTAGGATTACATGATTTGAAAAGATATTTCAAAGATACACAGTTAAGGCTGAAATGGGGGGGGGGGGGTCAAGAAACAAAAACTAGGATTTTGGATGCAGACGAGAATAACGATAGCCATACAGAATATTATATTCATAAAGTAGCAAAATATACTCTAAAACTAAGCCAACACAGGAGTGGAGAAAGGAAATTATGCCAACAGAGATGATTGCAGTTAGGCTACAGAGAGTAGGCAAGAGGGGTGCAGGAATTTATTAGAGAAAACTGGCAAATGCACAGAAATATTGGGAGCAAATAATTAGAGAGAAAAAGGTAACAGAATGTGCAGAGGCCAAGAATACATTTGGACTGCAGGCTTGAGACTGCCTTCTCTATCAAGGATTGATTCAGACTACAGAAAATATATAGATAAAATGGGAACTGTGAGAACAATATATGGAGGAAGGAATGAGGTTTAAGGGAGGCCAAGAAATGAATGAGCTATGCAATTTTTGACTGGCAATGACTGTACAGAAGAACATGTGATATACAATATTTGCAACTGAAAATATGTCAAAATGGTTTGTCTTATTTATATAACTGTATGATTGCCTATATCTTAAGTGATAATTCAGTAAGGGTGTTTTTGTTTAAAAAAAAGAAAAATGCAAGACTCACCTCAGATTTACGTGCCAACATCTTTTGTTTAGATAGCGTTACCAGTAACACCATAGAATCACGGGTCCCATTTACAGTATGTGCATTTTCAGTGTTACGATGGAAATGTGCAACCTATACAAAATATAATTACCCAACCGCTAGCCAGTTATCCATAGAGTAGGAAGCACTGCAATGGTGATGATTAGTATACCACAATATGATTAGTAACAACCTTGACTATCACCACTACATCTTCACCCACAAAAACATGGAAAATGAAAACTGAAACATTTCATAAATGCATACATATATGTTTTAAATGTGGCCAATGCTTTAGCTATCACATCTTAAAGATTTTGGACTGCCAATCACAGAAGGCATGAGCAAACCTGCACAGAAAATTAATGGGATACACTTGCTTTTATCAATGTGAGAAGAGTTTTACTCCTTCCAAGGTCATCATTCTACAAGGATTAGGAGCAAGATGTCAAAGCTTTGGTTTCTGACCCTCCCACTCCCAACACACACACACAGTCTCCTGCTCTGACTGTAAGCATTGTGGTAATTCTAAACAACAAACACCTCTAACAATCATACTGAAGAGGGGAAAAATAACCTGCTCTGCAAAAATCCCAGATCTAACTAAACATGAAATAAGTCTTGTTCACCTAGACATTTTTGTATAAATTTTCCAGGAAAAGTATGAAAAAAGCATAGTCTTTCATGAATGCAGGTAATTCAGATTTTATCAACATTTAACCAAGACCCGATCACTGATTCAACAGAGTAGAAGAGAATGATGTAGCCATGACTAACAATATGGGTTCAAATAGCAGCCCAAATGCTGAAGGAATCACTTAATGGTGATGGGATTGATAGGGTGAACACTTGTCTGGTTTGTCATAGCACAACAAAAAATATCCTGACAGAAATCAGAGCAAGAGATCTTGTAGAGTGGACAGGATAAGCAATCTTCACTGTAGTTGAAATCAACACACAGCCTTCTTGCTAAGCAGCATATACAGAATCCTTACTTGTGGAAGCAGGTATGCATCAAAGTGCTGCCACTTTAGGGGCCAAAAAGCATCTGGAGAATTTTGCTTTTGAGTAGGCAACACTAGCATACCAAATAATCCAAGGTTTGTGAATGAGGTAGAGACCTTAGTCATTGTAAAAACCCAGAAACTTACCTGTATCGTTTGTCAACACGGCAAACTTATCTTGCTACACAGTTCTCAACCAATTACCTCTTGAATAACTGACAAATCCAGAAATAATCTGAGGGAATCAGGGACAATGTTTAAAATATGTTTATTAAATAGAAAAGTTGTCAGAATTGAGAAAATAGATAAATGCATTTTCTGACGTACAATAAGCCTACAACTTTACTGTCATTGTTTATTAAGTATAATCCACCACCCCTTCACTCCCAATCGTCAGTTGCTGAAAGGCGAGGGTAAAATTCCAAGCCAAAACCAGGGATAATTAATATCTTATTTCAGTACTCGGTTTATCTAATCTGTCATTTGTCAGCTTCCTCCCAGTCCAGGCATACAACTCTCAACGAATCGCAACATAATCAGGGGAAAAAACAGAACTCATCAGGCACAGTTCTATAATATTAGTACTATAAACCCGAGACACTGACAGAACAGAACGTGAATTACAGTGGCGAGTCGATTATCCGAACTAATTGGGACCAATGGTAGTTCGGATAATCAAACTGTTCCAATACACATTTTCTGGAATAAAAAATATGTCTAATTAATGTCACTAGTTCTAAGCGTAATTCACCATATTATCGCCAAATGTCACCAGTTTTCAGAGGGAAATCGCAGACGCTCCTGAAAATCGGGGACAGAGGAGGGATATGCAAGTACTTTACATTTCTTCCACTCTGCGACAGGCTCCTCTAGCTGCAGCCAAATCTGCTGTTAAACCTTACTTTAGGTGATTTCCAAGCATATGAGTCTCCTCCCTGCGACGCTATCCAGTCAATGATTTCCAGCAAATCAGCATCTTCATCTTTTTTCTCCCCGAGTGCAGGTCTTGGATCCCCCTTTTCCCACAGCGCTTACTGTAGCGCCAATATCCATCATTTAGCATGTTTTTCAGTATCAGAGCTCTGATGTTCTTCGTACGCTCTCCTCAGCCTACGCCCAGTCACGCCAAAACAATCAGTTCATGAATATTTGGTACGTATAAAGTCGTCACTTCGGGGCGTGATCAGAGCGAGCTGCTCATGAATATTCCTTCATGAATATACGTCACTCCGGGGCGTGATCAGGTATGGGTGCGGGCGGGGTTTGCTACTGCGCATCCGTAGAGTACTAAAAGTACATTACGCCGGGTGATCTTGCAGTCCTTTGCTTCTGTGACATCTGTTTTCAAAATAATAAGCGGCAAGGGAATATTCTAAATTTCCAAAGGACGCCTTCCATCCTCATAAAACGTAATAAACTTAATAATGATTCCACCCAAGTTCTCCTGGAGTCACAGTTTTGGACATAACCGATCATCCCTGAAGCTCTGAACGCGTGGACCCTTTTACTGGGATCAGACTCTTGTACCAGCTGTGAAGGCTTGAGTTTGTATTATTTCGCACCTTCCTTCCTGGGCTGAGCAGGATTCCTGGTTAGTAATGGTGATGTTGCAGCTGGAGATGCTCACGTTGGTACTGGTGCTGCTCTGGACGTGTGTCTTTAGTAATGATCCAGGATCGAAGGTAGTGGCTGATCGCTTTGCTGTGTACTGGAACAGCAGTAATACGAGGTAAGAGGCATCCACCATTCGGGAAGGGACCTGCCTTGGTACACCACTTATCATTCAATGATGATTATGTGTTACAGATGTTTCAGTCAAAATCTTCAGCAGTTATATTATCTTTTCACATGTATGTAGGCTGTTTTTTTATTTATGGATTTTGATTTATTAACGTTTTAGTTACTGGGGTAGAGCCGTTTGATTATGATGATAATAACACAAAGAGCAAGTTCACCAGTTGCGTTATGTTTTTTTCTGCTGTTCTAAATGCTTTAATCAGATCATATTTTTTTACACAACTGTAAAAATGTAACACAGAACAACAGTCTGTTTTACTTGAATGTTAAGCATCACACTTTGAAGTAAACAGTGGTAGTTGTGTTTGTATAATAATTAGAACATAAAATATTATGTCACAGACTGTATTTCAAACACTGTCTGCCTGCTATGAAGCAGTGCATAGAAATACTTTGTAAAACATTTTGACTTTGGTTTTTGTTCCCCGAACACTTGCGAAGAACTTTCTTTTTACACATTTTCGGAAATGGACTGTACATAAGCCCGTCTGTGCTTGTCACTGCAGAAGTAGATTTTTATTTTCTTTATTTTTTATTTTATTTTACAGGCACTGCTGACACTTGAGTGCACAGCTTAAAAATTCCATGTACCAGTTTTGATTTTTTTGAAGCAGCCCGTCATAGTTGTTGCTTGTTACTTAAAAGATGCACGTTAGAGAAGGGTACGTGGATTGTAGAGGGCAGCATAGTACACGAAAAAATACTTCTGGAAGTGGAACGGAAAGTGGTTTATGCTCCTCTCCATTCTGAACAAGAAGTGCAGGCATGCTATAAATCAGTTAGAAAGGCACACTAAAATACATTAAATTTAGGAGTGATCATTAAGGAATCCCAGACCCTTCCAGAAAGTTATTTCCCCGACAGTGATGGCGAAGGTAGTTCCTCAGAAATGCTTGTCTCTTTCTGACAGCTGCATGATCTCAGTAAAGACTGTTCTTTAACTGCTGGTCTAAATCTCACCTTGCTGAGAGGGAAAATTTATGTTTATGGTGCATAACATTATAGACAGCTATAAATTAAATTATAATTTTAATACAGATACAGCCAGAATGTGGGTGGAAGCCAAAGTGCATATACTTTGGCGCTGTCTTGACAGAAGCAGTGGTTTAATTTGTTGACCACCTCCTAAATTCTAGCAGCTGTGCAGTAATAGGCCAGAGGAGTACCTAAAAATAGAAAATGCGGTGCAACAGCTGATGAAGTAGCTGGTTGCCATTCAATAGAGTAAGGTGTGCCCAGGACCAGTTGTAACTGATGGCTTGTATATAAAGTTGTAAGTTAATACAAAAGTTAGCCCAACAGATTGATCTGAAGCTGCTACAGTTTTTTTAACTTTAATCAAAACTGTGAAGACAGTGCCTTATCTCTGTTTGATTTCTGATTATATACACACATACAGTCCCACAAATCTACAAAGAGAAATCTCCGTGTGTGTGTGTGTGTGTATACACATGCATGTGTATATATGTAGATATATATATATATATATATATATATATATATATAATATATATATAATATATATATATAATATATATATATATTTGTGTTTGTGTATTAAATTGTATTAGTGTACTATAACGGAGCAGACTGTCAGTGGTACTGTAGCTTTTGCTTATCAAAACATCTTTTTGTGGATTCTGTCTGTACATTATTAAGTGACACTTGTATGCTTTTGAACTCAGCATACAAACCACAAATACAGATAAATCAGCTGCCAACACTTGCACATACTGTAAGAACAAAGCATTCTCATAGTTGTTTATCTGCACAAGATAGACCATGTGCTGAAACAACAATAAAGAGCAGGTATTAGTTCAGTAATATTTTAGGTTGTGTTGGCTGCATGCAATAGCAGTTTGTGTTCATCAGGGCAGTCTTGCTTTAATGCAGTCAGTTGCTGAAAGAATAATGTCTGAATGTCGATTATGATTTATTGTTTACAAACATGTTTTACGTAGTGGTTACATAATTTGTACTAGCTGAATTCCTTATACGAGAGATTACAAACCAACCCCCCCAAAAAAAAACACAACAAAAATATGTACAGTCATTGTCAGTTCCAGTTTTCACCAATCCATTTAGCCAACATGTTTCTGTAGACATGCTTGGACATAAGACTCTACTGTTTTTTATTTGCTCGTCTTGATTTTGCACACAGTGCAGTGTTTCATTTTAGTAGCCTTAAGTCCTCTGCTGATACTTAAATGAAATTAATTCTGATGTTTAATCAGAATACTATCTACTCCCTTTTTTCATGGCTCAAACCATTATGTTTTTTTGATGGGCTAAGGTGATAATATATCCTAGTATTTTAGTACAGTATTTTAAATGCATACCTGTGTTTTTCTGGTACTCACAATTTAGAAAATATGGAAACTATATACTTTGTGTTATTTGCTAAATTTATAGAATTATAATGTGGCTGAAACTATTTTTTTAATTCATGTTTATGTGCATAATGCATGTGTATGTTATTTAATTTTGAAACTGTTGTGCATTGTTCATCATACTGTCTAATTTGCACAGCTAACATTACTTCACCTCTATTATAGCTTTTGTGGCAAAGTTACATTATATATGTTTTGTACTCGTACATTTGGCAATTGCCTGCAAAACTTTATTTTACTTTGTTTACTGGGGTAGTACACACTGATCCTATACTTTATTTTACTTTATTTACTGGGGTAGTACACACTGATCCCATACTTTATTTTACTTTGTTTACTGGTGTAGTACACACTGATCCCATACTTTATTTTACTTTGTTTACTGGAGTAGTACACACTGATCCCCGTGAGCTATTTACAGCCACAGCCCATCTCCCATGTGAGGAAATGTATCCGTGATGGGTTCCAGTTAAAAGGGCAACTTTAAGAAGTAAAACAGTCACAGCATTTCTTGACAGCTTAACGGGCAGAACATAAATTCTGAAGTTTGAAAATACTAATAATATATGATTCATATTTCTAACAGTTATAAATTCATATACAAATAAACATAAAACATGAACATCTCTGTGTCTGCGTATCTGTTTGATGGGGAAAATTTGGGTTTATTTCCTGTATCTTTGAGTAGGGTTTTAGACAGCACTATACCTTTGTAGTCTGCTCCAAAATGATTATTGTCTCCAGTCATTTTTAAGTAGGGTACTATTCCTAGTGAAAGTTATCATGCCCAGATCGTGGGATGTGATATTATCTTTGTTTCCATTTTGATCTAGATCATGCAATTTATTACTCTGTTTTCATTATAATTAGGTGATTTAAATTTTGCATATTATTTCCTCATGCAGTTACACTCTGACCAAGTTAAATGTATTATGGCAGAGTTTTATTTTTTTCCAGTGAATTTTACTAGATGCAAAAGAAAGTGCCTGAGCAGCATAGCATAGTGTAATGGAAACCCACACGCTTGCTTGGAGAGATGATTTTATTCAGTAGTATTCCTGTGTACATTGTCTCCAAAAGGTAGTAGTAGCAGTATTCAGAGATTATGGAGTCCTGGTGCACTGTAAATTGACAGTGTATGTTTTTTAAATATATCCAAGCATGTGTTGTGTGGCATTTTACTTGCCAGGATTAACATAACACATGCAGCAAGTTAGCTGTAATATAAACAATCCCTTGTGCTCCCTGGCTTAATTTTCACAAGATGTTTGAGGGTTTGTTTCCTTTTTTTCTCTTCTTCCTTTTTTATAAATAAATTCAGATGACATGGTATATAAAGCAGATATGCAAGTTGCAGAGCTCGTATTCATTTCTATCTTGAGTTCATACCCAGTCTCCAGAATAGACACAGCTTTGCAGTAAATAATTGCCCACTCCTTGGTCTTGATGATGTAAGAAAGGGAAGGCAATGACTCGGCTACAGGGTTGGCTGTTTTTTCTGTGCTGTGTCATACAACTAGCCATGTTCAGAACATGATTGTCATGCGAAGCCATCAGTACATTTAAGGTTTTTTACAGCACAGTGGCAGAAGGTAGAAATAGTGAAATGAATTATGCAAATATTCTCCTTAGCTGTTTCAAACCATTCTTTTCCAATCTTAGTGTTTATTTTCTGGCACGTGAAAAAGTCAATGTCTGAAGCAGACCAGAAACCAGGATAAAGGTCCAACATAAGTGAATTAATCACTTTCTGTAATTTGAAGTACATGGAATGACAGTATGATCATTGTCATTGTGATTTAAATACTATTAGAGTGAGCCACTGGTTATATAACCTCTGAGTAAAAATATTTGAATTGTCTGCATTCCAACAGAAAATAAACATGTAGTTGGTATGCATTTTCCTGGTTCCTGTATTTTTATGTAACACATTCTGGAAGTTCTAACAACCAAGGCACATAAAAGAGGTTCATTAACAATATGACTCTTGCCTGGAGAGCAGTACTTTCACTGTGCCTCCCAGCACCTTCCTAGAGGTGACCATATTAACACTTTGTATCTGAGTGTGTGTTTTTTTTTCTGAATGAAGTTGTAACTGCCATATTGTATGTTAAGTTAGTTAAGTATGGCCACCAATGTAAAAAATACAATTTCATAGTGTGGCTCTATATCTCAGTGATGTTGCATGTGATTTACTCAGGCTGTGAATGTACTAGGATAGCCCTAGTGAATATTTATGGTAAGTGGGAACAAATCACAGGCTTTCTTGTTTTTCATCACTATTGCTTAGAAAGAAAATTGGGACCTCTACCAAAAACACCCTAGGCACTAAGTAAGGAATTAAGTGAAGCGCATATATTGCTGTTATGTCTTTCTTATGTTCCATGTATGTATCTGCATTTTATAAATATGATATGTATGTCAAGTAGGGCCATTCTGAATAGTGAAATAACAAAACAGTCTACTAAGCCTTATTTCTGAGTGAGTAGTTCATTCTTTGTACTTTGTTTCTCTCATATTAAGCTGTTTTTTTATTAGGGTAGAAAAGGAAAGAAAGGGAAACCACACTTCCTTAAAAATAAATAAAAGGTGTGTAGGGAAAGCAGATAGCATGATATAGCAACTGTTGGGGATGTGATTAGATCCTATATTCTTGGCAAAACAGCGTCTCATATTTAATACTTATTGTCATTGTTTATATATGTGTGTGCGTGTAATTATGGTAACGTGTTCCATTATCATTCCAGGATTGCTGACATGCTCAATATTTTGTAAACATCCAGACCCTTTTCATTAAATTGCCATTGTTCCAAACATGATTTATTTAGCATCTGTCTGTTATAGTTCAGATTAACTTACATATTATTTTCTTCAGGTAAAGCATATGTGGGCCACATTGAACTAACCTTTTGCTTTTAAGAAAGGTGAGCGTATGGAAATTGTAATGGCGCCAGTTGAAGTTTTAGTGACTCTTTTGACTCAGAGACTCTTTAACAAGCTCTAAGATCAAAATGTGTTCCTTCTGTATATATAAAGGAAAAGAAGTGGTGAGAATCCACAGCCATCTGTAGGAACACTAGAATTATACATCACAGGGATACTTTTCAGCCAATCAAATACAGTTTCCAGCTGCTCTTAGGATAATTTTTGAGTGGTTGCCATGGGGACATGCACATTCAGTCTGTTTTTTTTCCAGTTAACTATCCATACATACATATTTGCTTTATAATATATTATTGGGGTCTCAATAGCACCCTGATTGTAAGTAAGGTGTGTGATTTCACATGGATTTTCCATGTGCCAAAACAGCAAACCTTTGCTTTCTGATTCATATGACCTCAAAGTTTATCAAAATGCAGTCTTTGTGGTGTAGAGTTCGAGTGTGTAGATATTTTAATAAGTATTTTTTCTGTATGCAAGACCACATTATAGCTTGGAGTGGCAGCCATAACCAATAGGAGGTTGGTGATATGTTTACTACTTGCAGTGGGTTAAAATTTGAACCATGTAACCATACATACACATTGCTCAACTCTGAGCAAGTCGTAGAACCTCTGGCATCCTAGTGAGATGGGCTAAAATGAGACATTTGTACCCAGTAGCCTTGACTATGTATTAGAAAGCATATAAATAGAAATTTGATTTGCCATTAATTTCAGCCTTACTGAAATAACTAACAGAGGCCGCTGTATTTAATAATTTTCATCATTTTTTTCCAAGGACGTGGTCTGTATATCAGCAATTGTATGACAGAGTGTTATATTAGAAATGGGATTTCTACTATGCTCTGCCATTTATAAGCACCAAAGGGTCGAAAACATACTGCTTTTTTGACATATTTTAGGTAATGAGTGAAACACCTGATCTGGCATTAAGACAACAGTTAATTAAGATGCAGTCTTTATACCGAGCATATTACCATGTTTCTCTGTCTTAAATGTCATGTGCCTTGCTGCAGTAAGGTTATAGCCAGGTGCCCTGATTGTACCTGTGAATACCTTTTTCATTCTCATTTACTACAGTATTTTATCTTGTAGAAAATGAGGAATGTGTACATCTAAACATGGTCCTGTTTACATTTTAATGCAATTTCAGAAAAAATAAACCAAAGAATGAAGCTGGATGCCACTGTTCAGCGAAACAGTAAAGCCACGGAGAGAAATGTAGGCAGACTTCCGTTTAATAGTAAAAGCCACAAAACAACAAAACACATAAACGTATTCAACACTTCGTTTTTGTTTCTAGCACTTCCTCAGATGTGGGCTGTCACAAACCAATCCACTTGATTACTTAGACTCCTGATACTTTGTTTTTTCCCTTAAAAGTATCAGGAGTCTAAGTAATGAAGTGGATTGGTTTGTGACAGCCCATTGTTTTGCTGAACAGTGCTAGGTTCATTCTTTGGTTTATTTCTGCGATTTTTCCTTGTTTGCCTGCTTTTTGGATTTATTGGCAATTTTAGAATAAGTTTGAGGTGTTTTCTTGTAGCAGTCCAAGTTATAATGCTGACTTTTTAAATGAGGTTCAGGAATTTAAATAACACCTAATTTTTGCTTTTTTTTGGCCTAGCTAATCTCTTTAGGCAGTACTCACTTACATTATATTTATCTATGACATTTCAATCAATCATATATTTTTTCCCCATTTGAAAGATTCTTAAATGTGCCCAGCAAAATTTTCAGATTATTGGTGGAATCCTGTGACAGAACATTGGGAACTGTAACATTAGGAAGTTTGAAGTAAGCATCAGTGATGTCCTGCCTATTAGATTTTTTTTTATTTTATTTACGTATATACTTGTTTGTTAACTAGTTAGTTGGACCAGTTTATTCTATGACCTCAGGAGGAAAAAAAGTTGTCACAGTCAGTTTCAAACACAGCGCAGTAGTAATACAGTCCACTAGTGTTTCAGACTGATCAGTCTCTTGATTTGTTTCATGGATTTTTGTCTGCAAGTACTTTATGTCTGCAGCATTTTCGTGTGCTTGCTTGCAGATTATTTCACATTATATGTAAGCTGTGTGCTTCCACTTTTTATGTTATAGGGGAACAATATTGAATTTCTGCAGTTATATTTTGTATTATGGATTTTCATTTTGTGCTATTTGTTTACATTTTTTTCATTGTGTGATATTTGCTTTTTTATTACCATTTTGATGTCTTTATTTACAAGAAACTTTCTGTTTCTTCCCTTATCCCTTCCATAAGTCACATCCTTTTGTTTGTGATGCTACAGTTCCGTTTGCCTTCTTTCTGTAGCTGTTCTTTATTCTACTTTCTGTGCCATTTATTCTCATATGCCATATTACAACATGAATACACAAAGATATAGCACCCAACTGTATTACCGGTATTTCCAGCAAACTACAGTATAAACAGTAAGTGCACCTGCCCGCTAGATAAAACCTGCCCACCTGTAAATGCTAAGTAAATTATTATCTCTTGTGAATAGTTTAATACTAGGAGGGAATGTACCATAAACAAAACCATTGTATGCTAGCTTTGAAAAAATGACATGAGCTTATTAGTAATAAAGCCCTCTTAAAAGAGATATATGCTGTTAAGCTCGATAATTGTATTTGTTTTTCAACCCTGCATTTCAGATTGCATTCAGTTTGTGACTAGTATGTTTTTCTTTTAATACCATTAATGAGAAAGCCTTATAGAATTTTTAAAATCGAATGCCAGCCTTAATAAATAAATGCCAAATGGTATTTTGTTAGTTTTCATTTGTCACACAATGGGAGGTATACAAAGTTTTACTTGTACACATTCAGTTATAGTTTGCTTACAGTAATTATACAGCGTGGTATTTTGAGTTGGATGGTGCTTATATCAAAGTTTCTGGAGATACACAATAAAGAGATCTTATTGCTTACATGGTACAGTTTAACAGGTGCTCTAATCCTGCAGTTAGGATATGCTTTGCACTGGTTGTCAATGACTACTTTATTTCCAAGGCGCTGCAAAAAAAAACGAGAGCAACAAACGAAGAGGTGGGGGGAGCAATGATGCACACGCTTGCATTCTCATACATGCACATACATATTTATTTTCAGACAGACATATATGCAGAAATATGTGATTTTCTCAAAATATCCAAACATCGGACCTCAAATAATCAAACTAAAAGATTAGTAGCGAAAACATCAAAGAAAAATTATACATCTTTTTAACTGTGACTCACACTTCCATTGCATATATCAGCTACTCCAAGATGGCGTAATAGTGGGATAAGAGTACATTTCTCATTCCTCACTATTCTGCAATCTCAAAAAAAAAAAAAAACAAGCCAGTAATTTCCAAATAGCCAATTTTAGATCAGCTGCACAAGCTTTTCACTTTTCGACAAAAACAGTTGTCAATGAAATGTATGTCATGCCCTTACGTACATGTTTGTTACATATATACTATGTGAATATACATATAAATGTGTGTACGTGGGTAGATATACATTCATAACGTGTGTGCATATATTATAACTTGAAGAAGCTTGCGTGTTTATGTGTGTGTGTGTGTGTGTGTGTGTGTGTGTGTGTGTTTGTATGTCATAGCAAGAGGTTCTCTGGTTTGATTCTTGGCTGGTGTGCCTTCTGTATGAATTCTGCTTGTCCTCCCTATGTTTATGTGGGTTCTCTTTGGGTGCTCCAGTTTCCTCCCACATTACAAAGACATGCAGTAAACTAACAAAAGGGTGTGAGTGTTTGTGTGGTATGGAAGAACAACCTTTTGGGTCTAGAATCTAGATGATTGTCACTATCGAAGTGACACCCAGGCCCCATGTGCAAAATGAGAAGAAGGAGCTGTAGTTGGATGTATACATATATAGTGGATTTAGTGGACAATACCCGTTTTCAACTGTGAAGTGTGAATGCTCACTTTTGGTCAAATGTCTGACTTCAACTTTCTTGCTGAAATAGGGTTATTGCTTATTAGGCTGATTGCCCTTTCATGGCATGATTTTGTGACCATGAAGTTAATACACATTAAGTATGGGGGCAAAGACCACCATGTACATGCATTTGCTTTTTTTTTTCATAACTGCAATGTTATTTTTTTTTGCATTTGTGAGCATGTCTGTGTCTATAGAATTTAAAATCAACCATTGCACAGTTGATGTTTTTAAGTTGACTATATGATGGTTGGTTGTACCAGTCAATGTTTCAGAATATACGTGTGTGTGTGTGTGTGTGTGTGTGTGTGTGTGTGTGTGTGTGTGTGTGTGTGTGCGTTTTTGTAAATAATAATGTCTAAAGTACATAATACCGTACACTATGCTCTTCCTTGTAAATCACATCCTTCTGGCATTAGTTTTGAACACTACATGTTCCAGAGCAAAATACCAGTTAAAGATGGATCCCTTATGAGTTCTGAAAAAATAACTCCTGATTAAAGTAAATGAGCCAAACTAATCAAATCAAAAAGTGTACCAATGACAAGTTCCATTGCACCCTCATGCATGAAACTTGTTCTCACACTCATTTTGCTTATATATGTCAGACATAGTTACACAAAAGAGGGAAAGGAAAAAAACACTTCATAATAGGAACACCTAGTTCATATAACTGCAAATTGACACTCCTTAACCATGGTGGGGGGACTTCTGGAATCTGCGTTTATGGGATGTTGTGTCCATAACTATTGTGACAGCTGATTAGATTTTGCTGATTTGTAGCTATTCCATTTTGGTCATGTACACTTTTGCAGTTTATTAAATATCTGTTCAGTTGATCTATCATTTATGTCCTTTGTCTTTCTAGACATGATCAGTCATATATTTTTACAGACATGATCAGTCATATTATATGGTGCAATAATTTGTTCATTCTGACTGGCAAGTCAAAACATGGAGTGAGGAAGGTATGTGTTCACCTCTGAAAATGTAAAACGTAATTAAATTTAAGTATTGCAAGGTGTTTTTTTTTTTTGAAGAAATAAGGTTCTATGCTAGTATATAAAAGCTTACTTCAGTTTCTAAACGTCCTCTTGTTATGTGTGGTTGTATGTAATAGGGTTTAAGGTTGCATTGTCTCTGGCAGCGTTTAATGCACAAATCAATTTGTTTAATATATTAAGACATCTAGTGGTATGTAGCTTGCCCAGTTTTCTAACCTTTCTGTTTCGTATGCCATCACATGTAACAGTGATGCACCCCCATACCAGTGATATATATCTATCAAGTGCTAGAAACTACCTTTACCACATAACTGTCTGATTCATGGCTTTTGTTTTACAGTCATCCTATCTAGCCAGCAGTCATGTTTGGTTTTTCCACTTTAATTTCCTTGGAATGCGCAGAGCCATGAAAAGCAGAGACATCATCACTTTAACAGTGGTCTGATTAATATGAACAGCATGATTTTTTACATGTTCTCGGTAGTTACAGCATGAAACCATTTATAGTGTGTCTTATTTTCTTTTATATAAATGAATCATAAAGTTGCACAGAGCTATGAAAAGCAGAGACATCATGACTTCAACAATGCTGTAATTAATATGGACAGAATAATTTTTCGTACAATATATTCTCTGTACTTACAGCACCTAACCAGTGGAAGTGTGTCTGATTTTCTTTTATACAGATGAATCATAAAGTTAACATTCTCTGAGTCCGTGCTTCAGACACTTCCCAAGTTGTGTTAGATAAAATGCATTAAAGAGCAACAAAACGTAATCTCCATTGTCAAGCAATGGAATGGCAAATTACAAGTTAAAGGCGCAGTTCCTGAGGTTTTTATGTGCCTTGTTTTGATAAGTGTTAGTGCTGCGTTAAAAAAAAACACCACTGATTTAATTTCTTAAATATGTTAATGGCAGTTTCCAGGATACTCACTCATCTTTAAACAGAAAAATACAATTTAAACAATTAAAATGAAACTAGTTTATTACATTTAGAACAACTCTGAAACTAAAGTGCTTGCTGACAGGGTTACTATATACGTGTTTCAAGAGTATATAATGTTGTTGTTGTATCTTTCGGCTTTTCCCGGTTAGGGGTCGCCACAGTGGAACTTCGGTCTGCTAATGATTGGCAGTAGATTTTTACTTGCCGAGTTTCCAGCCCTGACGCACAACCTTCAATGAAGGTATGCCCATTCACGCATGTCTCCACACAGAAGACGCTCTAGCTGAGAATCGAACAGGACAACGTCTTACTGTGAGGCGACAACGCTACTAATTAAGAAATCCAGCCTTTCTTTACTTTGTGCTTAATTTTGTTTACTAGTTTGCTTTTCTCATGTTGTTTACTTGAATACCGTAGGTTCATAGGTATGTAATAGGCTAATGGCCCTGGGGCCACTACAAGCCTAGCCATAGGATTACCCTGGCATAGTGCCACCTGACCTTAGTTTTCCAGTGCCTCTGTCGAGTAGAGCCTCTGGTGTTATTCCCGGGGTGAATTTTCTGTTTCCCATCCACGCATTAGGATTTCTCTTGAAGAGAACTTTTACTAAAACTTCCATTTTGGTGGGCTGCTAAATCAAATGATTTTCTGCCAGTCTTTTGTACACCTAGTGGGAAATGAGACCCAGTTTTGCACCTGACATGTAAATTTTCTGAGTGTATGTTTTGTTGGTTATAAGAAGCCTTTATTCTAATAGAGGTTTCATTGGCTGACTGAGACTGCCACAGAAATCAAATAGAATTTCCAGTATACATACCTGTCAGCTGTGAGCATTAGATCCTTAAAATTGTACTTGGATATTGTGTGAAAATGTTTTGCATCTCTACTTGCCTGTCTCTTTTTACCTTTACTGATTTTGGATATTAGTATATGTTATTCTGTTTTTATTTTGCTTGGCTATTTTGTTTCTTATTTTATCACATGGATTTCTTTTTCATGTTAGTATTTTCTGTTTTTCCTTAAACACTCTGTTCTTTTTAGCTTAGAGGGGATTTTTTTTTGTGATTGTATGATATAATGAAAGCAACTTTGCTGGATAATCTTTCTATGTGTGCAGTAGTTCTCTAACATTAAATACATTGAAGGTGTCCATATCAGAGAAGCGTAGCAGTCACTCTGTGGAAGGTAGGCCACTTACCCGAGGTGTAGCGACCTTGGAACTGGTTTGTTTAATTTGGGTACTGGTAGGGCTGGGTCTCCTCACTCTGCAGTTTCTTGTACATCACAAAGTGCTTGCTTAGATTCAGAGAAGTTACTTTTATATGTGGTTATTACACAGTGGAATGTTCCTTGTATTCCTAGCAGTAGATCACTGCACACACATATACATTGGTCGTGGTTAGCTTCATTGAAATTTAGTAGATCCTCTTTGTAGAGAGAGTGAATCACATCCAGACAAATATGAAAAATACCTCAAAAACAGAAATATAGATTTATATATTAAAAAAAAAACATCATCGTTTCTGGAAAAATATAACAATCTCATGCTTTCAATTTTGCAATTCTTCCCCTCCTGTAATAAAGACAAAAATCTTTTAAGATGAATATCTACTTAATTTTAGACAAAAAGTCCCTGCGATTGAGTAATGTTGCAAATACTGTAGCGTAGTACTTCATGGCACAGTATAGTCACCACTCCACTCCACTCACATGAATTTGTTTTTAAGTTTTAAATAAAATAAATAAATGAGTTGAGCAAACAATCGCTATCAAATATATCTGCTTTGTTACCTCTTTTTGCAGATGTTATTGCTTCAGTTTTAGTTATGTTTATTTTTGAGCTTTCTAATTTAAAGAAGGACTTGGAGAATACTAATGGCAAAAAAAGAGAGGGTGGGGTAGGAGAATCTGTGTATATCTTGCATATGGAGTTCATTATTAGTGCTTTCAGCAGTCACCTAGAATCCAGATTTGTCCACTTATTTTTATGGTGTGTTGCTCTGGAGAATGCAAAGGCAAGTTTTTAGCATCACGGGGGAGACGAAGCCACATTTACTGATTCTACATTTGAAGTACTTTTGAAATCCATTTCGGATACATTGCAACTGATATAAAATTGAAAAAATAATAAACCTATTTTATGCAGTTTAAAGAGGGGAAATGTATATATCAAGAAACAGATATGAAAATGTATCATTTCTGGTTGTATACATTTTGCAAAAATGTCCATTTTTGCAACACAAGGGCTTTTGACAGTGATTATTTATTTGTTAGTTAGATAGTTAATTGATTAATTAATTAATTAATTAATTTAATTAATTAAAGGGGGAAACCATTTTAATAACATGTCAATATCTACTTTTCAATACTAGTGCCTCTGCACCCCTTTAAGTGGTTACAAATATTTATATTACCTTCAGTTGTCATATCTGGGGGCACTGTACGACTGAGATATTGTTTTTTAGCAAACTGTGTGTCTTTTACAGGAGAGTGCATTGCGTATCCATTTCTTTCGGAGTCCTTTCACTCTCCATTGGGTTAAACTAACCCAGTTCGGTTTAAATTATGTTTCCTACTCTGTCATGAAAGTGCTGTGTACATATATGCAGATGTTAACTCGCCATGCCAAGATAGCATGCCTAGAGATTACAGAAACAATTGCTGAGAAGAAACAGGAAAAATACTTGAAAATGTGTTTGCCTGTAACATTCTATGGGCTCAATTAAGAGGAGCAAATATATGCTATGATAAGAAGCATCTAATGTTCATTTTATTGCACTTTACTGCCAGTAGATCTCCAGATAATAAGACTTCTATATAGTATGTGCTTATTGTTTTTGCAAGAAAGCTCTATTATTTTTAATTTATGGCTGCATCCAGATGTAAACAACAAACTTGTAGAACAGAATACTTGCATGCATGTGTGTACATACACACATTGATATAGTTGTGTACCTACAGAATGCTGTGCCCTTGTATTAGACACCATGGGTGTGGCTTCTCGTAGAGCGTCCCATGATAAGTAGTGACAATTTCTTCATTACTTTTTCGCTAACATGTTTGCCTTGCAAAGGTTGTGTATGCAGTATATATTTGTATAATATGATTTTATAGTAATATTCATGAATTAACTGAGTGTGTGAATTAACCCCAGAAAGTTGGTTTTGTGACAACCACACTCCATGCTGTGGGGTTATGTGGTAAGTAACAGAGAGAGTAAGAAAAGGTAACGTGCAGTTCTGTGCTTATATTTGACTGGTTGTAGAAACATGGAAATGAAGCATTATGAATTTACATGTGAAATCCATATGCATCTGTAGTGTGTTAATAGTCATTGTAGAAACAGTCAAGTTCCTAAGTCATTTTAGTAACATGCAGTCATTTCTGAAGGCAATAAACAAGAGAAAGGCCCTACCTTATAAGTAAAATCAATTGTGGACATCCACACCTGTGTACGGATAACCGATCAGTGGTAAATACGTGTATCCTAATCTTGCTCACATCTATATGAGAGTTTCCACTAGTGTTTTCCATTTGTAGAATGCAGATAGCCCCGGGTGGGGGTGGGGGGTGGGGGGGTTGAACTTTAATGATGGTATTCCATAAGCTCTGGAATCAAAATGCTCTTGAATTCAGAATTTGTTTGCAAACACAAATGAGTGGTGTAATTACAGTTATGAATAAACTGCAGCTTGGCAGAGATGTCCACAGCTATTTGTGCTATCTAGTTACCTTATGTTTTAATAATGTTAAGTGTTCCTTTGTGTGGTATAGCATTTCCTGGGAGGCGGTTTTCTTTTAAGCAACTGCAGTTCCCTTCAGTCTTAAGGAGTCTTTCCCCTGTAGGGCTGGTATGTAATTAACATCACTTTGACAGGTCTCATCCCTTGAAGAGTAGGACGCTTACTTATTGGGTTAATTACCCTCCAGTAATTCTTCTCCTCCTTGCATGCAAATACCCTTGATGAAGGTAATGCAGTGAGGCCTGCCTGTCAGTCCTGTTTCTTTTCAGAAACATACAGACATGGGTCTTTTCACTCTTTCCCCAGTTGCTATGGACCCAACAATCAACGAATGCCATGCTGGGCTGAGGAAATGAATGTGTACAATTAAGTATTGAAAGCCCTGGCCTTGCATTGTTTGTTGCAATTAAGAACACACAAAATAAACAGATACGCACTGTGTTTTCCTAGAGGAAAAAGGATTTTGGAAGTATTAAGTAGTATGTTTTGTAGCTGAAGCATGGTGTGCAGTCGAGGAAACAGTATTCAGAACAGAAAATTAGCATATGGCAGCGCCTAAATAACTGAAAGCCCGAATGTGCTTCTGAGTGGTGGGAAATGCTAGGCATGCTTCTTTAATATGTAGAAAGTGACAGATTCAGACCAAAATACAGCATTCAGGTCATGCTGAAGATAGCAAACAATGGGTATTTTCATGTTTAGCAGATAGCTTTTGCAGCATGCAAGTGTCCCGGAACATTGTTTGGTCAAGGGTCAGTAAGTCTTTTTAGATTTTGTCCATTGCATTGTGCACTGTTCCTAGTAACCTTGTCTCTTCTTCAGAATCGAGGATGGTGCTTTGTCATATACATGACCCTGATGGCTTCTATTAGGCATGCACTTCTTTGCCTCCCTAAGTGCTTGTTTCTGTGTTCCTTTGCATTGCCTGTATTATAAATGCAAACAATGTTGCAGATTAACATTGTTTAGGTAGTTCCACCAACCATTTAACTTCTGTTATTATTTATTAGATAACTTTATGATAATGCTGCAACACTCAGATTCAGTGTTCACTGAATTTGACTGGATACTTAAAATGTGCATCTATGAAGTCAATGAATCCATCCATCCATTCACAAGCCCTTTCTTCCCACTTTTGCACATGAGGTTGGGGTGTCACTTTAGCAGTGAAAATCATCTACAGCCAATATTTACACCGTTTGGCGGCTAGCCCTGCTGTAGTAGTTTTTCCACACCACACACTCACATGCACAAGCACATCCATGGCCAATTTAGAGTGTCCAACCCACCTAATGTATGTCTTTGTAATGGGGAGGAAACTGCAACATGTATAAGAAACCCATGCAAACATAGGGAAGACATGGACAGAAGGCACCCTAGCCAAGAATCTGACCAGGGAATAATTGCATACTCATTATAAAATGCAAATTTCTGCAAAAGGTTCATTTGTATGTGGTGTAAAGAAAAGAAAAATTGTGATAACCCTCTAGTTTTGTAATGTGAAAAATTTAAACAGGAAATATAAATATAGTTTAATTTTAACATCAGCACCTCTTACCTTATATAATTTCCCATGAATATGCATTTGACCCTCAATAACAGTGATTTTACTGCTTGATTCATTGCTATAATTTTGTATATGATCTCTGATGTGTAAATAATGTACTTCATTGTTATATAATTCATTTTTATAGTCATAGTGTATCTTTTGATTTTGTTATTCTATATGTTTGTACTACTTGTGGAGATTTTCTCCCTGAGCCTCTGCTGAAAAAGGGCTTTCTTCTATGTCTCTCTCTCTCTCGCTCTCTCTCTCTTTTGTAAGATTAGGCAAAGGCCTATGCTTCTTATTTTATAATCATTAGTACTGCTGGGGGAAGAAATAGTCATTGAAAGATAAGCAGAATAAATACCTTTGAGTAATAAGCAATCCTAGAGTGGATTTCTCCAGACGTACACATAAAAAATGCAATCTTTTATGTCCGAGAGAGATTTTGTATCTATGACTGTAGTCACAGTCAGAAATTTAACATTTTGTAAACTGCTGTAACTTAAAACTTTTAAAAGATCACTCTACGGGGAGCAAAGCCCCTAGCATGAGGATTGTGGGAGGTAAGTCCTCTCCACAGAAATAGTGAATGAGTGTGCTTTAGGCTGTTTTGACTAGTAATATCTTGATCTTTTGAGAATTGCAGGCTAGCTTGGTTAGCATATGTCTCTGTAATGCTGACATTGCCTAACAACTCAGCTGCTACGAAGTTCAAACGTTGTGACCTCAGGATATCCATAATAATTCATGACACCATTCACTAATATTTTATAGCCAGCAAAGCAAGTGAGATAGACTGAGCTAGTTCTGCATGTTGGCATGACACTGTTTTGAGACTGCTCTTACCACTACCCTGTCCCATTAGTTCTGATACATACAGGTATTTTGACGAAAGTGACTATAAACTAGGAGGGCCAGGAAAGGAGAACCACGCTTTTCAAACATGATGCTAGGCAGACATTGTCCTTGGGTGGACTTCACTTTGAATTTAAGATAGAAAAATGGGAAGTGTTTGTATGGTGAGTGGTCTTGTATTAACGAGCACAGTGGAATCTCTAAGCAGATGATGTGTTTCTGAAGTAGTTCTGTTTACAGTCTATACAAAGTGTGAGGAGTTGTGCTGGCTACAATGCAACAATTGTACTGCTGTCTCATGTACTTAGTGCCTTGTGTAAAAATTGGTTTTATCTATGGAATAAGAAGTCAGAAAATGTTTTAGAACACAGCAATTATTGAAGATGAAGCCATGAAAGAAATAAAGTAGTTAGCAGAGAGAATTAAAGGTATGAGCTGTTAATGAATTGCTTCCTGTTGTCAGTGGCTTCATTTCCTCAGCCTGCATTTGCCTTCTGATGTCACTTAATCAGACAGCGCTATGGAGCTACTAGAAAACAGGGCTAAGTTTCTCAGTGGATCTGGGATACATACCTAGTAACTACATATGAGGGGAACATTCACAATGGCTAATACCTGTGTGTTCCATTGAAGGTTTAAACATGCCATGCATACTGCTGCAAATTAAAGACAAATGTGTATACATTGTTGACAGTCAAGTATGTAAGTGTTTTGTGAAGAGGGGCCCACAATCACTTCAAAATCCAAAAGCTGACTTACTTCTGTGCTTGAGATGTGGCTTTCTAGGATTTCTAAGGAATTGCATAGGTATGTGTGTAAGTTAATATGTGCATTTAAGGACACAACGGATGATATTTCTGTCTCACAATGCTTGCATTCCCCAGTTCATCTCTTGGTTTGCTTGGTTTTTAAGGGGGAGATTTATTTATTTATTTGACATTTGTTAACTGGTCTAGTCCGACTGGGCTGCTGAGCCCTTTTTTATTTGACCAGAGGAGAAAAGCTCCACAGACAAACAAATACAAAAACAAAACCGTGCAATATTAACATACAAGTGTATATACACAGGAGAAATAGAATACAACTTATAAATTAACGTGTTAGACTACAAGAGTAATACTGAGGGTTTAAGCAGCCATGGTACATATGAAGTATATAAAATATAAAAAGTTAGAGTCTGTCTAACAATTACCATCAGAGAGAGAAACTGAAGGTTGGTAAAATATCATAAAGACCTTAAATGAGCAGTTATGGTAAAGTGTGAGATCTGAGAGGGGAGGGGAACAGGAGAGGGAGTAGTTTAGGTGGGAGACATTGTATGTTCTTCCTGTGTTTTTGAGATGCCTTCCAGAATTTCCAGTTTCTTCCTACACTCCAAAGATGTAAAGCTAGGTTGACTGGTGATGCTTACTTGCCCATAAGTGTGTGTGCGAGTCTGTGCATGTGCCCTGCAGTGAAATTTTGTGCAGTCCAGGATTTGATTCCTGCCTCTTGTGTGCCCATTGCATGTTCGTATAGACTGCACCCCTTGTGACCTTGACTCCCTGACTTAGAAAATAGATATATGTAGGCGTGTGTGTGTGTGTGTCATACTCAAGCAGAATTACATGTAATTTGGTGTACATCTTAAATTCGAGGAAAAGTGAAAACTCAAAACTCCCATGTTTTACACTTAACCCTTTCTCTGCTGTTTGTTTGACCCTGGGGTCGGTTATGTTTAAGTAAGGGTCCCTTCTGTTTGTTCGACCCCGGGTAGGTTATGTTTAAGTAAGGGGCATATTTCGGTGTGCAAAAAGCACCTTTTCTTCTGTTCAGTAGTACAGTTCATGTACTGCGATTACATGGAAGCTTTATAGCCTTGTTGTTTCAGGTTCTTCTGTTCTGTTTAAGATTTGGACACCACTTTGGATGAAGCTCTGAGTATTTCTGGGGGAGGGGTTCATTTTTTTGTTGCAAGCTGCTTGCTAGTTACGGTCTCAAATTTTCATAGATTTATAAGAACACTTTTTTGAAAGAGTAGTACTTTTAGGGGTTTAGGTGCAGAAAATCCATGCTTAAAGAAATACAGAATCTGCTGAACAAAGTGCCTGCAAGATGCCTTTTATCTTTTCTGTACTGAATGACAAAGAGGCCCTCCTCTGTGCTCATCAATTTGTCATTTAGAAATAAAAATCTCTTACAAATATCAGCACTTGATATTTAATGTAAGTCATTACTAATTACATCAGGATACAGGAGACCTTTGGAGTTTGATGAAGACGTTGTTAAAAATAACATCGTAGCTGTTTTATCCAAATATAAAATATAATGAGTGAGAACGGCAGAACAACAAAGTGCTTTTAGTTTTGTTTGTTTGCATTTCAGAATGAATGTTTAGGTTGGATGCTAAGCAGAATTGGATAATAACAGTCGGTGATAATTATTTTAACTATTCTTAGTAATGCCTTGCATAATTGCTAATTTGCTTCAAAGGCATTATGAAATGTTTGCTTCATTGATGAATGATTTTCAGTGGGTACACAGAGTTTTTATGCTAATCTGAAAGCAGTAGTGAACCTTTGCATGACTTTTTTGTTTGTGGAATTTAGAGACCAAAAGCTGTTGTTTCATAGTGTGCATTTAATCACACTGACTTCAGTGTTTCATCTTAGTTTAATTTTCATTAAACACTCT